>NC_057806.1:712789955-712802159 GCF_018294505.1 Triticum aestivum
CATCGGCGGTGATGTGCCGGCGGAGGATTGGGCACGGGGCGGCGGAGGATGAGGTGGCGGCGCGCGATTGGCCGGGGCGACGTGGCCGGCGGACATGTCCGGCGCGGACGAATGTGTCCGGCGGCGCGAGGAGGAAGAGGCTAGGGTTTCATTTGCGCGAATTTTCGGAGGGGAGGACCTATTTATTGGTAGAAGGAGGTGGGAGTGTCCAAATGAGGTGCTGTTTTCGCCCACACGATCATGATCCAACGACCGAGAGCATGGAGGGGGTTTGGATGGGTTTGTGGGCTGACTTGGAGGGGTTTTGGGCTGCAACACACACAAGGCCTTTATTGTTCCCTGGTTAACCATTGGAGAATCAAACGAACTCCAAATGGCATGAAACTTGACAGGCAGTCTACTGGTGGTGTAGCAAGGCCACATGGCCAATCTCGGTCCAATCCGAGAAAGTTTAACACCCGCTCACGAAAAGAGACAAAAGGGGGCGCCGGAGGACATAGGAGTGTCGGATTGCAAAACGGACAACGGGGAAAATGCTCGGATGCATGAGACGAACATGTATGCAAATGGGGTGCACATGATGACATGATATGAAATGCAAGACATGGACAAAATGCAAACGAAGACAAGAACCCAACCACGAAGGGAAAATCATAACTTAGAGCCGAAAATGGCAAGAGTCGAAGTACAAATATGGCAAGTTACATCCGGGGTGTTACAATATTCTACGAAGATCTTTATCGGCCAAACCGCATAACAATATACGTTGTTCCCTTTGTCATCGGTACGTTACTTGCCCGAGATTTGATCGTCGGTATCCCAATACCTAGCTCAATCTCATTACCAGCAAGTCTCTTTACTCGTTCCGTGATGCAACATCCTACAACTAACTCATTAGTCACATTGCTTGCAAAGCTTATAGTGATGTGCATTACCGAGAGGGCCCAAAGATACCTCTCCGACAATCGGAGTGACAAATCCTATTCTTGATCTATGCCAACTCCACGAACACCATCGGAGACACCTGTGGAGCACGTTTATAATCACCTAGTTACGTTGTGATGTTTGGTAGCACACAAAGTGTTCCTCCGGTATTTGGGAGTTGCATAATCTCATAGTCATAGGAACATATATAAGTCATGAAGAAAGCAATAGCAGTAAACTTAAACGATCAAGTGCTAAGCTAACAAAATGGGTCATGTCAATCACATCATTCTCCTAATGATGTGATCCCAGTGATCAAATAACAACTCATGTGTATGGCTAGGAAACTTAACCATCTTTGATCAATGAGCTAGTCAAGTAGAGGCACACTAGTGACACTATGTTTGTCTATGTATTCACACATGTATTATGTTTCCGGTTAATACAATTTTAGCATGAATAATAAACATTTATCATGAAATAAGGAAATAAATAATAACTTGATTACTGCCTCCAGGGCATATTTCCTTCAATAATTCTACCATCAAACAAAGCAAAATAAGATGCATAAAGGATAAAAATCAGATGCAATCAATATAAGTGATATGATATGGACATCATCATCTTGTGCCTTTGATCTCCATCTCCAAAGCACCGTCATGATCACCATCGTCACCGGCGCGACACCTTGATCTCCATCATAGCATCGTTGTCGTCTCGCCATCTATTGCTTTTACGATTATCGCTACCGCTTAGTGATAAAGTAAAGCAATTACAGGGCGATTGCATTGCATACAATAAAGCGACAACCATATGGCTTCTGCCAGTTGCCGATAACTCCGTTACAAAACATGATCATCTCATACAATAAATATAGTATCATGTCTTGACCATATCACATCACAACATGCCCTGCAAAAACAAGTTAGACGTCCTCTACTTTGTTGTTGCAAGTTTTACATGGCTGCTACGGGCTCAGCAAGAACCGTTCTTACTTACGCATCAAAACCACAAGGATAGTTCGTCAAGTTAGTGTTGTTTTAACCTTCGCAAGGACCGGGCGTAATCACACTTGGTTCAACTAAAGTTGGAGAAACTGACACCCGCCAGCCACCTGTGTGCAAAGCACATCAGTAGAACCAGTCTTGCGTAACCGTACGCGTAATGTCGGTCCGGGCCGCTTCATCCAACAATACTGCTGAACCAAAGTATGACATGCTGGTAAGTAGTATGACTTGTATCGCTCACAACTCACTTGTGTTCTACTCGTGCATATAACATCTGCGCATAAACCTGGCTCGGATGCCACTGTTGGGGAACGTAGTAATTTCAAAAAAATTCCTACGCACATGCAAGATCATGGTGACGCATAGCAACGAGAGGGGAGAGTGTCGTCCACGTACCCTCGTAGACCGTTAAGAGGAAGCGTTATGACAACGCGGTTGATGTAGTCGTACATCTTCACGATCGACCGATCCTCAGTACTGAACGTACGGCACCTCCGCATTCAGCACACATTCAGCTCGGTGACGTCCCGCGAACTCACGATCCAGTAGAGCTTGGAGGAGAGTTTCCTCTGCACGACGGCGTGGTGACGGTTTTGATGAAGCTACCGTCGCGGGGCTTCGCCTAAGCACCGCTACAGTATGACCAAGGTGGATTAAGGTGGAGGGGGGCACCGCACACTGCTGGGAGAGATCAATGATCAACTTGTGTGTTATAGGGTCCCCTGCCCCCGTATATAAAGGAGCAAGGGGGAGGACGTCCCGCCCTATAGGGCGCGCCAAGAGGTGGAGTCCTCCTCCTAGTAGGAGTAGGACTCCCCTCTTTCCTACTCTTACTAGGAGGGGGAAAGGAAGAGGGAGAAGCAGAAGGAAAGGGGGGCGCCGCCCCCCTCCTAGTCCAATTCGGACCAGAGGGGGAGGGGGCGTGTGACCTTCCCTGGCCGGCCCCTCTCTCTCTCCACTAGGGCCCACACAACTAGGAAAAGAGGTATGGCTAATATGGACATTAATGGCGCACCATGTATGTGGTGTGCCACTGCTATATAGCAGTGGCGCACCAGATACAGGTGCGCCATTAGTGTCCTCATTACTAATGGCGCACCAGACACACGGTGCACCATTACTAGCAATTTTTTTTCCAAAACTATTAACGGCGCACCAGGGCACAGTGCGCCATTACTAGTTTAAATAGTAATAGCGCACCACACGCTCTGTGTGCCACTACTAACAATTTTTTTCTTTTTTTCAAAACTAGTAATGGCGCACCACAACCACGGTGTGCCACTACTAACAATGATTTTTTTTGCAAAACTAGTAATGGCGCACCGCTAACTGGTGCGCCATCAGTAACTAGGGTTACTAATGGCGCATTTTTAGGTGATGCATCATTAGTAACCCGAGACCAGCTAGATATTTTGGACAGCCACACCTACCACACTCACTTTCTCCACTTCATTCTCTCCACCTCCTCCTCCAAGCTTGTCTCGGCTGCCTCCTCCTCCTCACCTCATTTGCACCATAGATTCACCCAAATGAAGTGGTTAAATTACCTTTTTGTGATAGGTAAGTAAGGGGAAAGCTTTCTTTATGTTGTAGATCTACTTTTTTCTCCCTCTAATAACGTGCCATGCACTTTTTATGGCCTATCTAGATCTACATATGTTTGTGTTTGCAGGTACCGGTATTTGAAATGCGATAGTTGCCAATATTTTGCCGGAATGTTGATTCATTTCCATTTCGGCGAGAATTTGGCACTATGTATTCTTTTTGGTCTTATTTTTAGGCAAAGTCATGCCAGATTTTTTCTTGGTTCTAAAATATTCGTTTTGCTCTACCCCACAGGCGACCATGGTCCGCACGATGACTGAAGGCATCATGAATAGGTTTTTGAGCTCCGCGAAGGCCGAGATGCTTCAAGAGAATGAGACAGAGATAAGATGTCCGAGTCGAAGATGCAAGCTGAAGATCCTTATTGCGGACCTGTATTCCGGGTAGGTGCGGGACCACCTGCTCTTGCATGGTTTCATGGATGGCTATCAATGGCAAGGTGATGAAGATGACTATGAAGTCGTCCATGGGGGTCGGGCAAGAAATGAGGAAGGGAAGCAAGACAACCACCGCGGCGAGGGCGGGCGAGAAGACGAAGAATCTCTAGGACATGATCACGACAGTGATGCAGTACACAGTCATCATGTAGAAGATGCCGGACATGATGATGAGGAAGATCAAGACGAAGGGCATGATCATGAAGATGAAGATGCCGGAGGAGACGACGATGGACCATCGATGGGCTGGGTGCAGGACCCTCATATTCAAGAGCTGCTTCTCAAGCAAATGGATAACGCAAGAGCTGCCGCCCGAGAGAAAGCCAAGCTGGATCAACTTGAGATAGACGCAGTTATTCCATTGTATGAAGGATGCAGGCCCGAGGATACCCGCTTGAAAGTAACGCTCATGGCTCTAGAGATGAAGGTAAAACACAAAATGACCGATGCATGCTTCGACGAGAACATGTCATTCTGGCACGAACGTCTTCCCAAGGGGAACAAGTGTCCGACCAGTTTTGAGGAGGCGAAGAAAATCGTGTGTCCTCTGGATTTACCGCACGTGAAATACCATGTGTGCATGAATAATTGCATCATTTATCGGGACGAGCACGCGGAGTCTACCATATGTCCGGTGTGCGGCGTCACTCGATACAAGAAGAGGAAGAAAGCTCCTCGAAAAGTGGTGTGGTACTTTCCGATCACTCCTTGTCTGCAGCGGTATTTCACGGACCCTAAGCTAGCAAAGCTCCTGCGTTGGGACGCGGATAGGGAAGAGAAGAAGCAAGAAGATGACGGAAATGATCCGGAGATAAATAAAAAAGACAAGATGCTGAGTCACCCTAAGGATGCGAGCCAGTGGCAAGCGTTGAACTTCGAACACCCAGAATTTGGGGACGATCCAAGGAACATTGTGCTGGGCGCG
Source organism: Triticum aestivum (assembly GCF_018294505.1). Classification (NCBI taxonomy): domain Eukaryota; kingdom Viridiplantae; phylum Streptophyta; class Magnoliopsida; order Poales; family Poaceae; genus Triticum; species Triticum aestivum. Next base: position 712,794,854 of record NC_057806.1, read on the forward strand.
AGCACCGATGGAGTCAATCCATTTGGCAGCCAGAGAAGCACACATAGCACGTGACCTGTGTTGGTGTGGATGTACAACCTTCCCCCTGTTGTGCATGAAGAGGAAGTACATTCACATGTGTATGGTAATTGAAGGGCCAAAACAACCAGGGAACGGTATCAATCTGTATCTGGGGCTGCTGAAAGAGGAGCTAGACACACTGTGGAAAACGCCAGCCAATACGTGGGACGCCGCAGACACTACTAGGAAAAGGCCTACTAAGGGCGCACCTAATTTGGCCATTAATGGCGCATTAGTGGTGCGCTATTAGTGCCACGCCATTAGTATATTTTACTAATGGCGCACCACAGGTGCGCCATTAATATCTGGTATACTAATGGTGCACCTCAGATGCGCCATTAGTATATACAACAGTGCGCCATTAGTATGCCTCCCAGGGGGCCATGTATACCCAGGTGCTTTGGCATACTAACGGTGCACAACAACAAGATGCGCCATTAGTAACTTCGGCATACTAATGGCGCACTGTTTAATGATGCGCCATTAGTATCCTTTGGCATACTAATGGCGCACTGTGATGTGATGCGCCATTAGTATGAATATTAGTTTTTTTTATTTTTTTATTTTCTGTTTTTTGCACAGGTTACAAAATGTATAATTGGACAAAATATAGACAGCACACATCAACAACAGATTCATCGAATACAATAGAAGATTAGTCTCTGAATACAATTCATCATATTAGTCTCTGAATACAATTCATCATATTAGTCTCCGAATTGAAAAGACCGAACAAAGATAGAACATTATATTACAAGTCTCGAGACCGGAAGTAGCGGGTTTGTCTTCACATTACAAGTCGATATCGATCATCTAAACTACCATCACATAGAAGAGAGCTGCGGTCATCACGATGAGCATCATCATGATGAAACTCGTCTTCATCCGGTTCCTCCAGCGCTCCCTCCCCTCTCCCGCTAGATAGCGGGCGTATCTAGATTCGGCCTCGGCCCTAGTGGCGTACCCTTTGTAACTGTTATTGCTGAATCGGTGAACCTGTCTCCGACACTCCTCCCAGTCGTCGTAGACTCCGGGAACCTTACCCTTGTACACGACATACGACGGCATCGCTATGCAGTAGCCAAACAAAACGTTAGTACCAATTCACAGACAATACATAAGCAATATATAAGTATGCAACAGAACGATCGGAAGAGAAAAGCAAGACATTAATAGCATCGATTACATCTAAGTTGAACGACTCTCGAAACCAAAGAGACATACTACAAGTTCATTAAAGTTTAATTACAACATGAGCCAATCGATGGTTCAGAACTAGACATAGCATCACTGCTTTCGACTCGACTCAAGGGACCGGAGCATGGATGAAGCCGCCGTCTATCGTGGGAGTCATGAAACAACAGTCGCTGTCAGCCTGCATTTGTAGCATTGTGTCGATGTCACTGTTGGACGGTTGATTTCTGAGGTAGAACTGCCCCGAGGTACGAAGGACATCTTGATGGATGATTTCCGCAAACTCCGACTGGATGCGAAAGAATTCTTGTCTGATGTCTGCATCCTGGATTGCCGACACGCTCGCAGCCCAATCTTTGAGTTTACTCGGTAGCAGAAGTTGATGATGGTCCCGTACGACCGCCCGCATATGATGGATGGCGTAGTAGGCACCCTTCTGACTGCCAGGCGGCTGCTTGACGCAGCAGAACGTCGTATTGTGGGAGAACACGTGCTTGCCGTACTTACGAATAGGCTTGGTGAAGGTGCCTCCAGATTTGACGTAGCCGGGGAGAACATCATCAAGAACCTTCTTGACATTTGTGTAGTCTACATTCGACTCACGGTCCGGGTCGAAATACGTGGCCATGGAATATTTGGGGCTTAGGAGGATGAGCGTGCAATGTGTGTCACTGCAGAAAACACGGAATGTTAAAAGAAAAACGATCGAAATCTAAGAATTCATATGTTACGGGGCGGTTGAGGGGAGGACTTACTCGAGAAAGTAAGGCACGAGGAAGTTATCCTTATCTTGGTTTGCCAGAATGACGTCTTCGAGGTAAGAAGTCGCGACTTGCCGGTCCCCAGCGCTGCCCAAGATCTTGGCACGCATGTAGAAGGGGTCGACTATCACGATGTCCGGGGTCTTGTCGCGAATTATCCGCATCTCCATACTCAGCGAAAATAGCCGAACGAAGGTGTAGTGCAGCGGATGAAGGTTCAACATAGCGTGGATGTCATCAAACCGCAGGACGATCGTACCCTCGATGGAGTTATCCACAAAGCCCTTGCCCTCTGGCACCTTGGCCGCGAAAACTAGGTATGCCACATCCTTCTCTGCGAGACGCCGCTTCTCCAAAGAAAGAACACTGTCATGCAGACTCCGCATAGCACCGGTTGGAGCATCGAGCATATTTCTCGGTAGCATCGGCCTACCCGCCACATGCACACTCCTCGAGATATCCTCAGGTGAAGGTGGCCCGTCCTGAGCACGGATCGTACTCGGTGCCAGCTGGCCCGCACCCTTGTTAGTCTTTATTTTGCGTGCCTTCTTCTTCACCTGTAAAGGGACCGAGTTTTGCTCACAGACCGCCTTCTTGAGTGTGTTGGGGCTGATAATATTTCGCACCTCGCCTATCTGAGGCTCGGTGAAGTCGGCAGCTGGAGGCGTCTCCTGAGAGCTGAACGGCAGACGACGCCTGTTGCAACTTGGCTTCTCCGCGGTACCAGCTAGATCGTGCACGTCTTTTGTTGGGTTGGGTTCTTGAGAAGGAGGCCCCATGAAGTCGCCACCGTACCCATGATCGGCAAAGTACTGATCGACGTTGGAAAATGTATCGTCGTCATCGTCGTTCTGATCCTGTGCCATATGCATGTTTGGATCCAGTGGCATAGGGATGTCCGGCACCGTTGCGGCGGTCTTGCCATGGGGCCGACTTGGCGCCGGCACGACTGGCGGTGTTGTCTTTGGGGTGGTGTCCCCCGCCCCCAAACGAATCTGGCTCTTCGGCCAAAGCAGGGGCCAGCTCAGGCAGGCGCTGAGGGTCATCACGTCATCATCGTCGGCCCCGACGGGTCGAATCGGAGGTAACAACTCGTCGCAGCCTGGCAGTACCCGAACCAGTTGAACCCTAAACAAGTTGGGTGGCATCTAGGTAACGTGGAACAAGGGGTTGCCTGGTTGAACGATTTTGCCCTTGGCGACATCGACCAACTCGTTGTTCACGAAGTGCAGGAGAGTGCACGGAACGTCGGCGGTGCCCTGCGAAAACATGTAGGGCGTCAAGGATGCCCAGTCAAAGGCAAGGAGATGAAGTCCTCGACCGAGAGAGGCTTAATTAGTTACCGTGATGATAGCGTCGAGCTCGGCTAATGTCGAGGCACCGCCAACGGCGGGCGTGCAGTTGACGGAGGGGCCGCTTGCTGCAGAGGTGCCGGCTGGCGTACACCCGGGTGCATTAAGCTCTCGTGCTGGTGTCGGAGACACCAGTGGCCCCACCATCGCGTTCTGCGAGTTGCTGGCCGTGAAGCTAGGAATCGGGGGCGGCCCCTGTTGGCCGCCCGCAATCCACGCACCAATCCCCTGGATCAAGGTAGGCATAATGGCGGTGATCGTCCTTCCGAGTTGTTGTTCCACTTGCTCTTGGACAATCTCCGGAATTCGCGCCACCTGTGCCCTGAGTTCTTGAACCTCACGCGCCTGGCTTTCCGAGCTGGTCTTTTTCTCCTTTCGCCCACCAGTGTTATTGTATGACGACCATTTTGTCGACAAGCCTTTGCCGGCCACACGACCAGCTGACATCGGCTTACTGAGCTTATCCTTGTTCTTCATTACATTCAACGCCCTATTTAGAGTGGTGTCCCAAGGGTTGCTCTTAGTCGACCCCGCGCTACTGCTTTGAGTCGCCTGCGGAAGGAATGTGAACCATTTAGAAATTTGGCTTCATTAATTAGAATGCAACCATATGGAGCTAATTACGCGGGGGTGTATTCCTTACCAGAACAAGCTCAAGCGCCCTGGTCTTCGGATCCGTGGTAAGCTCCTTTGTTTTCGGGTCCTTCTTGTACCGGGCCTTCACAAAGTTCCTGGTCTGCTTGTCACCGTATTTATCGAAGAGGGGCGGTAGGCCTTGCTCGGCACGGTCCGCCTCCTCCTTGTCCCATATAGGCTCCGCCACTCTGTAACCGCCGGGACCGAGTGTGTGTTCCCCTAAGTTCATCTCCCGCATTTCTTTCCCCCACTTACTTGATTCGGAGTTTGTGGTGCTCGAGCAATTGATCTTGAAGTCGTTGTAGTCATCTTCGGTGATCGAAGGATTTTTCTCCTTAATCTTCTCATAACTCTCACCTTTCTCGATCATTTTCTTCACATTGCTTTTCCATGTAGACAGGGCCTTGCTCATCTTCGTGAGGGCATCATTGTTCACTTTATTCCCTTTGAGGCTTGTGTTTTCAAATTCAGCGGGGAACTTGTATCGTTCGTGCAGCTTCATGAAGAGGAGGTTGCGCAAATTCCCTCGGTCAGGATGCCTCAGGTTCTCGGTGTTGATCGAGACGGTGCTTCGGAGAATGCACCCGAGCTGAAGCGAGTACCCCTTGACTATTCATTCGGGCGCCGTTGGATTCCCGTCGGAGTCCACTTCAGTAACTTCCTCCTTGAGGGTGCGGAGCACGGTCGGGCGCCGGTCCTTCTGTTGCCTCTTCGGTTGGCTGCCATCTGTGTGTGCACCGCCTTCATCAGTGGTGGCATCCTCGGCGGCACTATCAATGGTGGCATCAGTGGGGTCATCCTCGGCGGTACCATCAGTGGTCTCAGGATCGGTGGGGAAGGCGCCGTCCTCATAAAAGTGAGGTTGTTCCTCCATCTCCTAGGACAGCTCCCAGAATGCCTTGACGCCCGAACCCCCGTCCTCATCGTTGTTGGCCATGTTTCTCTCTAAATAGGAACAAAGTTTGGTCGAAAAGTTGGTTATTGTCAAGGAACAAGATCATGGTCTCATCATTTAGGGTTTGTCGACAGCGAGGCATCCTAAAACCTAAGCTTTTATCATTGAGGGTTTTTGGACGCTGAGGCACCCTAAAAGCCTAAAGCTTTCATCATTTCGTTTTTTATCGACACCGAGGCACCCTAAAAGCCATGCATTAGTCACAAGTACGCCGGGGCACTTGATCCTACTTAATTAACTACTAAGATACCCCGGCCCATGCATTAGTCACATGTACCCCATATGTACTATTTTTAGCAAAGTCATGCTAAAATTGACGGAAAATTTCAGCATGACCTTTGCTGAAAATAGGACATCTGGAGTACCCGAATTTGCCGGAACGGAAGTTAATCGACATTCCAGCAAACTCAACGGCCTCACGAGAGGACAAGGCAAAAAAGGCCTCCATCACAACATGGAAAATACATTGGCATGTGAAGAGGTGAAACAATATATGCATCTCCAAGTAGTATCATATGGTCAGCAACAGTTGACTGACAGATGCACCAAATACAACAATTCCAATTGCAATCTCCAAACAAAAACTACCCCAAAAAAAGGTGACCTCCAACTAATGTCATACTAGCAGTCATGTGGCAGTTCATCTACAGTAGAACATCATTTTTGCAAACAAAGATTCAATCAGAAGGCATGTGACAGTTCACTTTCAGATTTGTAGGCAGGATGCAATTTCATCTTAGATTGACAAACACACGGTGCAGGATGCAATTTCACTTGAAGAATTTTAAAGGCATGTAGACGAAGGTCAGATAGACAATTCATGGAACCCATATTCTATTATATAAAAAAGGGCAGCAACCTTTAAAAAGAAAACAGCCAAGTGGGTATGAAATCACCACACCACATAGGAGCAAGCAGGTCTAAGTTCACCACACCACATAGCAGCAAGGGGAAAAGACAAATTCAGGAGACAATGTAAAATGCCAAATCAACACTAGCACTATCAGAATAAAACAACTAGTCCAGTGTTAGAAGACCATGCAGTAAAAGGTCAGTTAGACAATAAATATGATGTTGTTAATGGATCAGAGAGAGTACAAAACAACGTAGATACAGAACATTTGCATATTCCATCTCAGTACTATTGAATACTACCAAAGTAAAGTTCTATTTTCTTTCAGTACATCAGGCAACCAAATTATTAACATGAATACACAGAACAGACAACAATTGTTCATGAAACATATTCTATCATCATAGAGAAAAAGTCAGCAATCTCTCAAACATAAGCAGTATAACAGACAGAAAATGTTCCAATTGCAATCTCCAAACAAAAACTACCCCAAAAAAAAGGTGACCTCCAACTAATGTCCTTGTTTTGTCATATTTGATCTATAAATAACTAGTAGTACATGTCTGAGTATTTGAACAGATTTATAGCAGCAAGACTGTAGTAAGAAGGAACCAATTCCCAAGTCCCAAATTACTCATGGTACAAAGGCACATGCAAATCCTTATGCAAGAAGTGTAGATTACAAAAGCTAGACACTCATCACTATAGTAGTCTACAGCAACTGCAGAATCACCAACACTGAAAGTCTAATCTATGGGTACCATGAAAAGAAGTTAACATGGACAGCAAGTAGCTGACACAAAACGAACATAGCCTAATTTAGCTAAGAAAACCCTCAGGTTGTAGTAGAAGATACTGCTCTAAAACATGTGATCCTTTTGCATGCTAGGTTTAGTTAGTGTTATCTGCCAAGTGCACATGTGACAGTAGTTCTAGCAAGCAATGTTGCTGAAGGGTATAGCATGTAAATTGGGTCTTGGGCTATAAGTTTAGTGAACTACAGGCTACTGGGCTTCATGGCTATGAATATCTCACATAGATTTTAATCTCTTCGCTAGCTCCAAAAAACTGTTAGGTATTTGTCTGTTATTTGTTGCATATCTTACATTTGGTCGGAGAGCGCAAGGCTAATGTGACAATTGCCACAACCAACCTCTATTTCCCTGATGCTTCTTACAGGGCCGGTGCATCAATGTGCCTGGGCATACAAAGATGAGTATATAGTGCAGGACACTGTGCATGCTGGATCTCCTTTTTGTTAAAAAATTCGGTAAATTAACTATGATCAAGCTAAGTGTTTCAGAACACATATTTACATTTCTAGCATAATATTTCAGAACACATATTTCAGAACACATACAAATTAGTTATTCTAGCATAATATAAATACGCAGAACAGAAGCAACAATTTACATTTCTTCAGAATGAAATTCTAGGCGCAAATTTCTTCGGAATGAAATTAAGTTGGTGAAACTGTCACACATTTCTTCACAAT
>NC_057806.1:712803171-712805335 GCF_018294505.1 Triticum aestivum
TGCGGGGGGTCGGCGGCGGCGGCCGGTGGACCGGGGGGTGCTCGGCGGCGAGGGGGACCGGATCTGGCAAGGTGGGATAGCGATCGAGATGGAGGGGGATCGAGATCGAGTGTCCATGAAATTTAAAAATATTCATGATAGTTCAAAAAGTGCCCATGAAATACAATCGAGAAATGAAGGCTACGATTTAAATACAATCGATCTTAGCTAGCTACCTGTTCACAATCTTCTTGCCCTTGTTTTTTGCAAATGGAGTTCTTTTGTGGAACGGACGTCCTTTAGGTAGGGTGGTCCTACTTCTTCTTGTGGTGTATGCTGCTACTTCATCATCGTCGTCATGTTCGATCCTCGGGTCGCCGTACTTGTCGAAGTCTTGCTCATTGGCTACTCCATCCATTCCGATGATCTTCCTTTTGCCTCTCCTCACGACAACACGACTTGGCTTTGATGGGTCGGTAATGAAGAAGCATTGGTCCACTTGGGAAGCCAGTACCCATGGCTCATTTTTCGCGGTGACGTTTGCGCCCGTGGTCTTGGATTTGGCTTTGGGTATAACCATGGTGGTGAAATACCGGTCTTCTTTTAGGACGCTCTTCGCCCATCTGACATGGAACATCGGGACCTTCTCTCCAGCGTAGCTCAGCTCCTAGATCTCCTCGATCCTTCCGTAGTATCTGTCCTTGTCATTACCGGTGTAGGATTCCATCGTTACCCCGGAGTTCTGATAACCATCGCTCTTCATGTCCTTGGCCTCGGTGTAGAATGTGTAGCCATTGATATCTTATGCCTCATAGGTCATCAGGTTGTGCTCGGCGCCCTGTGACAAGGCGAATATGAGTTGTTCTTCCGCGGAAGAATCCTCATGTAAAGGGTACGACAGAAGCTTCTGCTTGAACCAACGCGTGAAACATGAGTTGTGCTCTTTGAGTATATCTCCGTCCGTCCTCTGTTGGCCTCGGTCATTGTACGTCTTCTTAATAAAGGTTTTGTTCTCTACCACAAAAGGATCGACCACGTCTATGTGTTGTAGCGCGACTAGGTTTGCTCTTTCAAAGTCGGCGAGTCGACCCTCGAAGTCGACATGCATTTCGCGGCGACCCTCACGGTGACCCCATCCAGCGAGCCTGCCGAGGTGCCTATTGACGGGAAGACCAACGGGGTTCTCGATGCCTAGATAATTCGTGCAGTAGGAGATGCACTCTTCGGTCAGAAAGCCCCTGGCTATGCTTCCCTCTGGACGTGACATGTTGCGAACGTATCCTTTGATGACACCATTCATCCCTGTCACAGCCCCAGATCAGCCCTTGTTTGTTTTTGCTTTAGCATCCATGCATCATGTTTAAATTTTATGAAACTTGAAATGGGGATTGCCTAAACCCTAGCATTAAAGGAATTCAAATAGGTTCAACTAAAAATATTTTTCAGTGAATCCAATTGGCTTTAGAAAATGTTCATCATTTCTGGGGAAATGCTATAAACCATAACCAGAGGTGTTGTACATTTTCATGATATATTGAGCTCTGGATTTAAATCATACCTTATTTGCATTTGGGCATTTAAATTGTATATATTATATTAAATGTCCAAATATTCATGAACTGAAATTCTGGTTATTGGAAATAATCCAAATAATGGCCATAAGCAGTCTCATGATTTTTGAAAGTGCATAGGTATTTTTAATAAAGCCCAACAGTTTACAGAAAATTAGAAAACTAAAACAAATAATAAAGAGAGGGAGAGAAGGCCACCAGGCCACCTACCTAACCTACCTGGCGGCCCAGCTGCGGCCCAGCACTGTTGGCCCAGCCCAGCAGTCGCCCCCACCGTCTTCAACCTCCTGCCAGTAGGCAGGAGGGCGTGTGGTCGCCGCGCGTGGGCACGCGCGCGCCACCTCCTGCTTCCCACCGCTGCCCCGACGCGCCTGCGAGTGCCACGCACTCCCCCTCGCCCCCTGCACCTCTCCTCTCTCCCCCTGGACCCCATCCCCTCCTCTGCTCCCCTCTCGCGCGCACCACCGAGCAGAGCTCGCCGTCATCGTCGCCGTACCCGTGGCCACCGGCCACCCCTAGCCTCGCCGATGCGCTCAAAGGCTCCGCCTCGACCCCCTCCTCCTCCTCACCGAGCCACGCCCCTCCAGAAGCCCCCGAACGTCCTCTCCGGGCTC
>NC_057806.1:712806301-712979153 GCF_018294505.1 Triticum aestivum
GTGGTGCTGACGCCATAAATCATTTTCTGGATTTATTATTATTCAGGAAATTTCAGAAAATACCCCAAACTTCTAAAAATCATATAAAATCAACCGTAACTCCAAATCAAATAAATTATATATGAAAAATGATCAGAAAAATATGAAGAATCTGTTTATGCCATGATCATGCATGATTGAACAAGTTAACCTCACTGAATAGGATGAATCATGATTAGGGTAATTTATGAACTAGTGTTTGGAGTTGGAGTTTAACCTTGTTTGAATTCCACTTCAATTAACTTGGCTTACTGCTGCATTAGGTCAATTCAGTTCCTTAGCATGATCATGCATCATATTGCTGCATTGCATTGATTGTGTTTCTTCCTTGTTTGCCGGTGCTTGTTCCCTCTCGATAGACGTGGTTCCGACGATGAGATCGATGACACCGATGAAGAACTATATTTGTCTTCAGAAGTGCCAGGCAAGCAAAACCCCCTTGTTCATTCTGATACAATCCTACTCTCTCGCCCTGCTCTCTTTTACTGCATTAGGACAACAATGAGTCATTTGTTACTTGCTGCGGTAGCTGAACCCCTTTATCCTCTGCATGACCTGTCATTGCCACAGTAAATAGATGAAACCCACTAGTATGAGTAGGAATTGTTTGAGCCCTGTTGTGCCTACTCATTCATGTTTGTTTGTCATGCCTGCTACTTCTTAGAGTTGAGTCAGGTCTGATTCATTGGGAATGAATCAGAGGTGTGTGAACATGTCCTACTGTGTGTGAGCTAAGTGTGTGAACACACTTTGGTAAAAGGTATCGGTGAGAGGCCATGTAGGAGTACATGGTGGGTTGTCTCATTGAAGCCGTCCTTAGGAACTGAGTTCTGTGTTTGTGATCCATGAAACAGTTACTACCACGCATTGGGCCCGAAACCAATGGACCCTCTCGGCTTCTTAATCACCCTTGTCCTCTGTCCAGGAGTTGCAAGTAGTTTCTGGTGTTTGTAGTATGCTGGAGGCCGTGGGCAGCGCTGACCGGAGGGGTGGGCTATGATGCGGTAGGCGCGTGGCACGGTGTACCGAGCGCCCGATTGGTGTCTCGAGAACCCTGCACACATCGTTTGGGGCTGTGAGCGAAACTCCGGCCGGATCTCCTCGCGGATGGAACCCGAATAGGCGATAAACCTGGACTAGAGACTTGAGTGTTTAGGCAGGCCGTGGCCGACACCCACGTTGGGCTTCCGCTTGAAGGTTGCCGAGTACATGTCGTGTAAACGGCGGTAAGTGGTGAGAGCGTGTGTGAAGAAGTACACCCCTACAGGGTTAACATCATCTATTCAAATAGCCGTGTCCACGGAAAAGGACTTCTGGGTTGCCTGTACAGTTCATAGACAAGTGAAAGTGGATACTTTAAAATGCGCAAGATAAGCGTGAGTGCTATGGACGGCGTTCTCGTAGGGAGACGGGAGCGGATCCATAGTGGTGTATTGATATGGTGAATATGTGGACTCGTGTGCGCCACCTCAAAAGAGTTACTTGCAGTCGTAGTTCAGGATAGCCACCGAGTCAAAGCTGGCTTGCTGCAGTTAAACCCCACCATCCCCTTTGTTGATAATGATGCATATGTAGTTAGTTCTGATGTAAGTCTTGCTGGGTACATTTGTACTCACGTTGCTTAATTTATGTTTTTGTAGAGAGACTTCAGTCTCACTGATAGTTCCACGTGGACTTCGACGTTTAGCTTGTTACCTCAGCTACGATCTTGTGCCCTCGGCAGGATCTGGTAGATAGTCAGGCTTTCAAGCCTTTTTCATTTATAGATGTCTGTACTCAGACATGATAACTTCCGCTTGTGCTTTGATTTGTATGCTCTGAATGTTGGGTCGTGAGACCCATGTTTGTATTATCTCGCTCCTCGGAGCCTATTGAATAAATACTTGAGTCGTAGAGTCATGTTGTGATGCCATGTTGTATTTGCACATATCGAGCATATTGTGTGTATGTTATTGAAATGCTTGGTATGTGTGGGATCTGACTATCTAGTTGTTTATCCTTAGTAGCCCCTCTTACCGGGAAATGTCTCCAAGTGTTTCCACCGAGCCATGGTAGCTTGCTACTGCTCCGGAACACTTAGGCTGGCCGGCATGTGTCCTTCTTCGTTCCTGTGTCTGTCCCCTCGGGGAAATGTCACGCGATGAATACCGGAGTCCTGTTAGCCCGCTACAGCCCAGTTCACCGGAGTCCTGCTAGCCCAGTGCTACAGCCTGGATTCACTCGCTGATGACCGACACGTTCGATGCTGGGTCATGGATGCCTGTCCCTGTAAGTTTGTGCCACTTTGGGTTTACGACTAGCCATGTCAGCCCGGGCTCCTTATCATATGGATGCTAGCGACACTATCATATACGTGTGCCAAAAGGCGCAAACGGTCCTGGGCAAAGGTAAGGCGACACCCGTGGGAATACCGTGCGTGAGGCCGCAAAGTGATATGAGGTGTTACATGCTAGATCGATGTGGCATCGAGTCGGGGTCCTGACAGCATTGGTATCAGAGCTTGACTGCCTGTAGGATTACCAAGCCAAACTGGTCGAAGTTGAGTCTAGAAATTCTTTAGTTATGTAAGGGAATTGATTGTGGGATGGAACGTAAGGCTCTTTTTACTCCTTATACCTCATGGCCCTCTAATCTGAGTCATCCTCTTCTCTTCTACGGAGACTAAGAACTAGGCCTTCTCATCTATCTATCAGGATGACGTCTTACTAATCCGTAGACTTATAGAATTGTTGGATTTAAGCCCCTATTTAGTTCTACTACTTCCATACGTTAACTGCTGATCTCGAAACCTTGGTATTGTGCTTCTGAGTGGCTATGCCACCATTTTTGTAGCATGTCTCAAATCTTTTTGAGTATTTATAGCCGTTATGCTGTCCGAGTCATCCCAGGTTTCTAAACAATCTGATGCACTTGCAAATCCTTTCCCTCTGGTTTTTATGTTCCTTTGGGCCAGGTTAATCACACTAATTGCTGAGTTGAGGTATTCTATTGCCTCGACATATATGTTGGAATTATTATTATGACCCTAGGTGTCCTAGGGGATCACCTAGTAAGCTAGCCATGATTTGTGTCCCAGTGTGATGATTCTGGCCTTTATTCTCGAAAGCATTCCGTGATGCTACTTAGTAGTAGGTATTCTATTCCTGGGTTCTTGAACCCGAGATTCACCCTACTTACATCATGTTGATAGTGTTGCTAGTTCCTTTAGGATATTAGTAACCTTTGCGATAGTCCTCGAGGTTCGTGGTACATCCTTCTTCCAATTACCATGAACCATTCTTGGCAGGAGTTCTTCTGAACCAAAAGATGACAACAAGAGTGCTCTCGATGAGTTCTCCATGCTATATTGTGACTCTGCCAGCTCAACCTTTCTGCATGGGTTATCCGGAAGAATTATGTTGAACCTGGTTCGACATACTAATCTATGCATCCACAACTCAGAAAGTTATATGTTCCTTTGAGTTGTCCCTCTTTAGTTGTCTACTGACCTTCGTCTATCAATTGATAGTCAAGAGTATGCATGCAATCGTTTATCGATGCCTATTACTCTTGTGGTCCGTCAAGCCATTCTATCGCGGAATGACTAGGAGAAACAAACTCCAGTACCTCTTCCATATCCAGGATTGGGTCAAAGAAGTTGTGCTCCACAGAACAAATTGCTAATCCAGCTTTTGTTCTACTCTACCTTGGAGTATTACCATCTTTATATCGGGATGGTTATAGGAATTGCACACCATCCTATGAACTCTTGGTACAGTGATACTTCTTGCCATCATTGTTCATTCCTCGGTTCCTGTGTTATTGTAACCGGAATGCCAACAAGTGAATCGTGGTGTGTGAAATCAATACTGCTAGCAACTCCGTTGCTTGGTAGTTAAATGGACAACAACCTCATTCTTAGCGTGCTGATTATTGAGTCATCATTCTAAGATTGATCGTGCTACCTAGTCCTTATTCCTGGTGCACTTTTCGATCAATGAGTTAGGATAGTGTCAACCCTTGCTTGTTTGATTATATCGTCTTGCCCTGAATAGCAAGATTGTTCTCAAGCTTAGTAACATACCGGTGGTTCGTGATTTTCCGAAGATCTTCTCGGAAGTATTACCAGGTTGTCACCTGACCGCTATGTTGAGCTCGTGATCAAGTTGGTTTCTTGTGAACCACCCTCTCTCCAAGATCGGTGTTAGATATCCCTGAGCTAGTTGGTTAAGCTAGACAACAAATTGGAGAGTTGGAAGATAAAAGCTTGCCTGACTTAGTTCGTTCCAAAGGGATATTCTTGTGTAGTGTGTGTTTAAGAAAGATGATATCTTCATCGATTGGTCCCTATGATCAGTTGCTGGACCTATTGTCTTATCAATCATTTGATTTGAGTGTGGGCTATCGTCAATCAAATCAGTACCAACGATGCTCGTAATGTTGTCTTACTCGTGGTTGATCCCTCGAGCATATACCATTACATCTTTTGGTCTGACCAATGCTATCACCGTGTTCACATGATGGTGGAAGTCCAGTGATATGGAAATTCCGATGAGTTGTTGTTGAGCCCATCAGTAGCATTTCGTCTCCCCCCATGAATCATGTTGAACATCAACCTAGTGTTGAAAATTTTGTAAGCAATGTCTTCGTGCTCCGTTCATGAAGCCTATGTTTGGATGAAAGTAGTGACTTCCTCTAATTCATGTGCATCTGATGTAAGTTGCCGCCATGAATTCGAGGAAGATTGTTTTGTTTCCTTTGGAATCATCCCAAATCAGTCATGCACACGTGCGAAGTATTCTGTAGTCTGGAGGCTTGCAACCTTCATTCTATATGTGTCCCTAGCACACTAAGCCACTGATTGACTTGTTCAAGGAAAAGAAGTCTATGCTTGGGATCTAATCCATGGACTTGCGTAAAGACTTCGATATCCTCGATGATGGTTCCCCACCTGAACTCGGTAGTGTTTAATTATAATACTACTACGTGGCCATGCTTGTCTGGGACAACGTGTTCACATGTTTGTAGCAGAACCAGCTCATGTTTTGGAGCTTACTATCGTAGTTCATTCCCCGAGAATCTCGCAACGTCATCTCGTCGATTTGTGTTGCAAACTTTCGTTTTTCTTCCTAGACTCGATGAGTCTGGAATATCCTGACACCAACCAGATCTGAATCTCAGGCAGATATGATGGTTTGGAACATTTCCCAAGAACTATAATATCGGTCCCTCGGAAACCGGTAAAGTGGATGTCGTGGCCAACACACCCCGCCGGGAGACCTAATATTGTAGTATCTTGATTGGAGAAGTTGGCCACCTCCCCATAGGGATTTCGTAGGATTTACTCCCTAGTTGCCCCTATGGATTTTTGAGATCCCGAAGTCCGACCTTTTACTTGATGTTCTAGATCTCAAACCATATCTATGGGTGGATTACGCTAGCACATCAAGGAGAACATTAGAAGCGGAGTGCTAAATGGCTCTCGGTCGATCATCCAGATTTCGTCCCCTTGGCCTCGTTAAGGTGAAATCTGAGAAAGTGTTATCTTCCTTTGCATCTGCATCATCCATCATCATTCATCATGGTAGCAAGTTGTGTTGCCAGGATCCTTGACACGGATGTTGGTAAAACCCTGATGAATATGGAAATGCTCAAGTTCTTGAGAGCACGCGCAAGTGCTAGGTTTGATCGTCGGCATTAACTATATAGTGCTCTCAGTTTCTTCGGCTATGCTATAACTTTTCAAACAGTGAATTCACTCTCTATTGTTGGGTTCTTCCCCAGTTACCAGAATCATTCCCAGCATTTGCATTTTGTTCCCAGCTTGCACCGCCAATGTGCCATTCTACCATGGGTCCCTTCCATTTCCGGTGATAAGCAAAAATCATCCATTGCGTTGTCTTCAACAAGGTAGTCCACATCATCCATTCTAGTCCGGGTGTACCATTCCTTTGCACTCCGCCAAACGATCGTTGTGAATTGCCTTAGGCTGGTATGAAGAGTTTCAATGATCACTGAATCAAAAGTAATTCTTTTGCCACTTAGGGGAATAGCTCTTTGCGTCACCTTTCCTAAGGTGTCCCGTTATGGAGTCATGTCAATCATCTCCTTGTTACTTTGAAACCATGCACCATTTTACTTAAGCGTGGAATGGTTGCCTACCAATTTGAACCTTCGTCATCCATTTCTTTACCATCATAACTAATGTGTGTTTGGTGTCTCAACTCAAGAGTTGTTCTTACGTCTCTCCATGAACTGATCTTGAGTTGCTCGATATTCAAAGACGAGTAAATCCTGTAGGGTTTTCCCCTTCGTTCTATTGTCGTGTCGAGTGAAGATCTCGAAAGAAAAGACGTCAAGACCAAGATGATGGAATGGATCACCATCTCTGAGAAGGGCAATTGGATCATGAAGATTGTGATAGTTTTGTGACTCCCCTTTTCCTCTTACCTCACGTCTTGAATCTCGGGGCGAGATTCTTGTTTAGTGGGGGTGAGCTGTCACAGCCCCAGATCAGCCCTTGTTTGTTTTTGCTTTAGCATCCATGCATCATGTTTAAATTTTATGAAACTTGAAATGGGGATTGCCTAAACCCTAGCATTAAAGGAATTCAAATAGGTTCAACTAAAAATATTTTTCAGTGAATCCAATTGGCTTTAGAAAATGTTCATCATTTCTGGGGAAATGCTATAAACCATAACCAGAGGTGCTGCACATTTTCATGATATATTGAGCTCTGGATTTAAATCATACCTTATTTGCATTTGGGCATTTAAATTGTATATATTATATTAAATGTCCAAATATTCATGAACTGAAATTCTGGTTATTGGAAATAATCCAAATAATGGCCACAAGCAGTCTCATGATTTTTGAAAGTGCATAGGTATTTTTAATAAAGCCCAACAGTTTACAAAAAATTAGAAAACTAAAACAAATAATAAAGAGAGGGAGAGAAGGCCACCAGGCCACCTACCTAACCTACCTGGCGGCCCAGCTGCGGCCCAACACTGTTGGCCCAGCCCAGCAGTCGCCCCCACCGTCTTCAACCTCCTGCCAGTAGGCAGGAGGGCGTGTGGTTGCCGCGCGTGGGCACGCGCGCGCCACCTCCTGCTTCCCACCGCTTCCCCGACGCGCCTGCGAGTGCCACACACTCCCCCTCGCCTCCTGCACCTCTCCTCTCTCCCCCTGGACCTATCCCCTCCGCTGCTCCCCTCTCGCGTGCACCACCGAGCGGAGCTCGCCGTCATCGTCGCCGTACCCGTGGCCACCAGCCACCCCTAGCCTCGTCGATGCGCTCAAAGGCTCCGCCTCGACCCCCTCCTCCTCCTCACTGAGCCACGCCCCTCCAGAAGCCCCCGAACGTCCTCTCCGTGCTCGTCTCCTACCTCGGACCCGCCGGTCGCCGTCGCCCGATTCGTTGAACTCCGGCCGTTCCCGAGCAAGCCGAGCCCCTCTTCGTGATCGCTGTGAGCACGTCCACCCTTTCCCCCTCTTCCCCGCTTCATTTGATCGCCGTAGTCATTGCCCCCTTTATGGCCGAAGCGCGCCGCCGCCTGAGCTCAATGTCGGCGTAGCTCCAGTGACCATTTGGTCACCCTGGCGTGCCTAACTCGCTCCCCGCATCGCGTAGCGCTATGCTAGCCTCTCACCTCGCTCGTTTGCACACCGTAGCACTAACTCGCCCCAACCCCGAGCTCCGGCCGCCGCCTCGGGCTCCACTCTGGCGAACCCCGGCCACCCCCGCACCTCCCCTTGGTCTCCCTACATGCACGCGGTCATGGGCTACCTCCTGGTGCTCTTCGCGCGTCCAACCGCAGCCCATAGCGCAACTCCGGCGAGCCTCCGCCGCGAGATGTGGTCGCCGGCGCCTAATCCGGCGACGCTGATGTGGCGTTGCCATTAGCGGCTAATCCCCCCAATTAGCACACTAACAGACAATGACAGCGGGCCCCGTAGCGGGTCAAAGCCCGAGTCAACGCGGGTTTAGTGTATGTCTCACTGACCAATGGACCCCACGGGTCAGGTTTGACCTGGGGCGCCCAGTTGACTCTACTGACGTCATAGTGACGTGGTGCTGACGCCATAAATCATTTTCTGGATTTATTATTATTCAGGAAGTTTCAGAAAATACCCCAAACTTCTAAAAATCATATAAAATCAACCGTAACTCCAAATCAAATAAATTATATATGAAAAATGATCAGAAAAATATGAAGAATCTATTTATGCCATGATCATGCATGATTGAACAAGTTAACCTCACTGAATAGGATGAATCATGATTAGGGTAATTTATGAACTAGTGTTTGGAGTTGGAGTTTAACCTTGTTTGAATTCCACTTCAATTAACTTGGCTTACTGCTGCATTAGGTCAATTCAGTTCCTTAGCATGATCATGCATCATATTGCTGCATTGCATTGATTGTGTTTCTTCCTTGTTTGCCGGTGCTTGTTCCCTCTCGATAGACGTGGTTCCGACGATGAGATCGATGACACCGATGAAGAACTATATTTGTCTTCAGAAGTGCCAGGCAAGCAAAACCCCCTTGTTCATTCCGATACAATCCTACTCTCTCGCCCTGCTCTCTTTTACTGCATTAGGACAACAACGAGTCATTTGTTACTTGCTGCGATAGCTGAACCCCTTTATCCTCTGCATGACCTTTCATTGCCACAGTAAATAGATGAAACCCACTAGTATGAGTAGGAATTGTTTGAGCCCTGTTGTGCCTACTCATTCATGTTTGTTTGTCATGCCTGCTACTTCTTAGAGTTGAGTCAGGTCTGATTCATCGGGAATGAATCAGAGGTGTGTGAACATGTCCTACTGTGTGTGAGCTAAGTGTGTGAACACGATTTGGTAAAAGGTATCGGTGAGAGGCCATGTAGGAGTACATGGTGGGTTGTCTCATTGAAGCCGTCCTTAGGAACTGAGTTCTGTGTTTGTGATCCATGAAACAGTTACTACCACGCATTGGGCCCGAAACCAATGGACCCTCTCGGCTTCTTAATCACCCTTGTCCTCTGTCCAGGAGTTGCAAGTAGTTTCTGGTGTTTGTAGTATGCTGGAGGCCGTGGGCAGCGCTGACCGGAGGGGTGGGCTGTGATGCGGTAGGCACGTGGCACGGTGTACCGAGCGCCCGATTGGTGTCTCGGGAACCCTGCACACATCGTTTGGGGCTGTGAGCGAAACTCCGACCGGATCTCCTCGCGGATGGAACCCGAATAGGCGATAAACCTGGACTAGAGACTTGAGTGTTTAGGCAGGCCGTGGCCGACACCCACGTTGGGCTTCCGCTTGAAGGTTGCCGAGTACATGTCGTGTAAACGGCGGTAAGTGGTGAGAGCGTGTCTGAAGAAGTACACCCCTGCAGGGTTAACATCATCTATTCGAATAGCCGTGTCCACGGAAAGGGACTTCTGGGTTGCCTGTACAGTTCATAGACAAGTGAAAGTGGATATTTTAAAATGCGCAAGATAAGCGTGAGTGCTATGGATGGCGTTCTCGTAGGGAGACGGGAGCGGATCCATAGTGGTGTATTGATATGGTGAATATGTGGACTCGTGTGCGCCACCTCAAAAGAGTTACTTGCAGTCGTAGTTCAGGATAGCCACCGAGTCAAAGCTGGCTTGCTGCAGTTAAACCCCACCATCCCCTTTGTTGATAATGATGCATATGTAGTTAGTTCTGATGTAAGTCTTGCTGGGTACATTTGTACTCACGTTGCTTAATTTATGTTTTTGCAGAGAGACTTCAGTCTCACTGATAGTTCCACGTGGACTTCGACGTTTAGCTTGTTACCTCAGCTACGATCTTGTGCCCTCGGCAGGATCTGGTAGATAGTCAGGCTTTCAAGCCTTTTTCATTTATAGATGTCTGTACTCAGACATGATAACTTCTGCTTGTGCTTTGATTTGTATGCTCTGAATGTTGGGTCGTGAGACCCATGTTTGTATTATCTCACTCCTCGGAGCCTATTGAATAAATACTTGAGTCGTAGAGTCATGTTGTGATGCCATGTTGTATTTGCACATATCGAGCATATTGTGTGTATGTTATTGAAATGCTTGGTATGTGTGGGATCTGACTATCTAGTTGTTTATCCTTAGTAGCCCCTCTTACCGGGAAATGTCTCCTAGTGTTTCCACCGAGCCATGGTAGCTTGCTACTGCTCCAGAACACTTAGGCCTCCCGGGCCCGCGCGGTGGAGGGGAACATCGGCGGTGATGTGCCGGCGGAGGATTGGGCACGGGGCGGCGGAGGATGAATTGGCGGCGCGCGATTGGCCGGGGCGACGTGGCCAGCGGACATGTCCGGCGCGGACGGATGTGTCCGGCGGCGCGAGGAGGAAGAGGCTAGGGTTTCATTTGCGCGAATTTTCGGAGGGGGGGGCTATTTATAGGTAGAAGGAGGTGGGAGTGTCCAAATGAGTGCGGTTTTCTCCCACATGATCATGATCCAACGACCGAGAGCATGGAGGGGGTTTGCATGGGTTTGTGGGCTGACTTGGAGGGGTTTTGGGCTGCAACACACACGAGGCCTTTACTGTTCCCTGGTTAACCATTGGAGAATCAAACGAACTCCAAATGGCATGAAACTTGACAGGCAGTCTACTGGTGGTGTAGCAAGGCCACATGGCCAATCTCGGTCCAATCCGAGAAAGTTTAACACCCGCTCACGAAAAGAGACAAAAGGGGGCGCCGGAGGACATAGGAGTGTCGGATTGCAAAATGGACAACGGGGAAAATGCTCGGATGCATGAGACGAACATGTATGCAAATGGGGTGCACATGATGACATGATATGAAATGCAAGACATGGACAAAATGCAAACAAAGACAAGAACCCAACCAAGAGTCGAAGTACAAATATGGCAAGTTACATCCGGGGTGTTACAATATTCTACGAAGATCTTTATCGGCCAAACCGCATAACAATATACGTTGTTCCCTTTGTCATCGGTATGTTACTTGCCCGAGATTTGATCGTCGGTATCCCAATACCTAGCTCAATCTCGTTACCAGCAAGTCTCTTTACTCGTTCCGTGATGCAACATCCCACAACTAACTCATTAGTCACATTGCTTGCAAAGCTTATAGTGATGTGCATTACCGAGAGGGCCCAAAGATACCTCTCCGACAATCAGAGTGACAAATCCTATTCTTGATCTATGCCAACTCCACGAACACCATCGGAGACACCTGTGGAGCACGTTTATAATCACCTAGTTACGTTGTGATGTTTGGTAGCACACAAAGTGTTCCTCCGGTATTTGGGAGTTGCATAATCTCATAGTCATAGGAACATATATAAGTCATGAAGAAAGCAATAGCAGTAAACTTAAACGATCAAGTGCTAAGCTAACAAAATGGGTCATGTCAATCACATCATTCTCCTAATGATGTGATCCCAGTGATCAAATAACAACTCATGTGTATGGCTAGGAAACTTAACCATCTTTGATCAATGAGCTAGTCAAGTAGAGGCACACTAGTGACACTATGTTTGTCTATGTATTCACACATGTATTATGTTTCCGGTTAATACAATTCTAGCATGAATAATAAACATTTATCATGAAATAAGGAAATAAATAATAACTTGATTACTGCCTCCAGGGCATATTTCCTTCAATAATTCTACCATCAAACAAAGCAAAATAAGATGCATAAAGGATAAAAATCAGATGCAATCAATATAAGTGATATGATATGGACATCATCATCTTGTGCCTTTGATCTCCATCTCCAAAGCACCGTCATGATCACCATCGTCACCGGCGCGACACCTTGATCTCCATCGTAGCATCGTTGTCGTCTCGCCATCTATTGCTTTTACGATTATCGCTACCGCTTAGTGATAAAGTAAAGCAATTACAGGGCGATTGCATTGCATACAATAAAGCGACAACCATATGGCTTCTGCCAGTTGCCGATAACTCCGTTACAAAACATGATCATCTCATACAATAAATATAGTATCATGTCTTGACCATATCACATCACAACATGCCCTGCAAAAACAAGTTAGACGTCCTCTACTTTGTTGTTGCAAGTTTTACGTGGCTGCTACGGGCTCAGCAAGAACCGTTCTTACTTACGCATCAAAACCACAAGGATAGTTCGTCAAGTTAGTGTTGTTTTAACCTTCGCAAGGACCGGGCGTAATCACACTTGGTTCAACTAAAGTTGGAGAAACTGACACCCGCCAGCCACCTGTGTGCAAAGCACATCGGTAGAACCAATCTCGCGTAAGCGTACGCGTAATGTCGGTCCGGGCCGCTTCATCCAACAATACTGCTGAACCAAAGTATGACATGCTGGTAAGCAGTATGACTTGTATCGCTCACAACTCACTTTTGTTCTACTCGTGCATATAACATCTGCGCATAAACCTGGCTCGGATGCCACTGTTGGGGAACGTAGTAATTTCAAAAAAATTCCTACGCACATGCAAGATCATGGTGACGCATAGCAACGAGAGGGGAGAGTGTCGTCCACGTACCCTCGTAGACCGTTAAGCGGAAGCGTTATGAGAACGCAGTTGATGTAGTCGTACATCTTCACGATCGACCGATCCTCAGTACTGAACGTACGGCACCTCCGCATTCAGCACACATTCAGCTCGGTGACGTCCCGCGAACTCACGATCCAGTAGAGCTTGGAGGAGAGTTTCCTCTGCATGACGGCGTGGTGACGGTTTTGATGAAGCTACCGTCGCGGGGCTTCACCTAAGCACCGCTACAGTATGACCAAGGTGGATTAAGGTGGAGGGGGGCACCGCACACTGCTGGGAGAGATCAATGATCAACTTGTGTGTTATAGGGTCCCCCTGCCCCCGTATATAAAGGAGCAAGGGGGAGGACGTCCCGCCCTATAGGGCGCGCCAAGAGGTGGAGTCCTCCTCCTAGTAGGAGTAGGACTCCCCTCTTTCCTACTCTTACTAGGAGGGGGAAAGGAAGAGGGAGAAGCAGAAGGACAGGGGGGCGCTGCCCCCCTCCTAGTCCAATTCGGACCAGAGGGGGAGGGGGCGTGTGACCTTCCCTGGCCGGCCCCTCTCTCTCTCCACTAGGGCCCACACTACTAGGAAAAGAGGTATGGCTAATATGGACATTAATGGCGCACCATGTATGTGGTGTGCCACTGCTATATAGCAGTGGCGCACCAGATACAGGTGCGCCATTAGTGTCCTCATTACTAATGGCGCACCAGACACACGGTGCACCATTACTAGCAATTTTTTTCCAAAACTATTAACGGCGCACCAGGGCACAGTGCGCCATTACTAGTTTAAATAGTAATAGCGCACCACACGCTCTGTGTGCCACTACTAACAATTTTTTTCTTTTTTTCAAAACTAGTAATGGCGCACCACAACCACGGTGTGCCACTACTAACAATGATTTTTTTTTGCAAAACTAGTAATGGCGCCCCGCTAACTGTTGCGCCATCAGTAACTAGGGTTACTAATGGCGCATTTTTAGGTGATGCATCATTAGTAACCTGAGACCAGCTAGATATTTTGGACAGCCACACCTACCACACTCACTTTCTCCACTTCATTCTCTCCACCTCCTCCTCCAAGCTTGTCTCGGCTGCCTCCTCCTCCTCACCTCATTTGCACCATAGATTCACCCAAATGAAGTGGTTAAACTACCTTTTTGTGATAGGTAAGTAAGGGGAAAGCTTTCTTTATGTTGTAGATCTACTTTTTTGTCCCTCTAATAACGTGCCATGCACTTTTTATGGCCTATCTAGATCTACATATGTTTGTGTTTGCAGGTACCGGTATTTGAAATGCGATAGTTGCCAATATTTTGCCGGAATGTTGATACATTTCCTTTTCTTCGAGAATTTGGCACTATGCATTCTTTTTGGTCTTATTTTTAGGCAAAGTCATGCCAGATTTTTTCTTGGTTCTAAAATATTCGTTTTGCTCTACCCCACAGGCGACCATGGTCCGCACGATGACTGAAGGCATCATGAATAGGTTTTTGAGCTCCGCGAAGGCCGAGATGCTTCAAGAGAATGAGACAGAGATAAGATGTCCGAGTCGAAGATGCAAGCGGAAGAGCCTTATTGCGGACCTGTATTCCGGGCAGGTGCGGGACCACCTGCTCTTGCATGGTTTCATGGATGGCTATCAATGGCAAGGTGATGAAGATGACTATGAAGTCGTCCATGGGGGTCGGGTAAGAAATGAGGAAGGGAAGCAAGACAACCACCACGGCGAGGGCGGGCGAGAAGACGAAGAATCTCTAGGACATGATCACGACAGTGATGCAGTACACAGTCATCATGTAGAAGATGCCGGACATGATGATGAGGAAGATCAAGACGAAGGGCATGATCATGAAGATGAAGATGCCGGAGGAGACGACGATGGACCATCGATGGGCTGGGTGCAGGACTCTCATATTCAAGAGCTGCTTCTCAAGCAAATGGATAACGCAAGAGCTGCCGCCCGAGAGAAAGCCAAGCTGGATCAACTTGAGATAGACGCGGTTATTCCATTGTATGAAGGATGCAGGCCCGAGGATAACCGCTTGAAAGTAACGCTCATGACTCTAGAGATGAAGGTAAAACACAAAATGACCGA
The DNA here is from genome assembly GCF_018294505.1 of Triticum aestivum. Taxonomy (NCBI): domain Eukaryota; kingdom Viridiplantae; phylum Streptophyta; class Magnoliopsida; order Poales; family Poaceae; genus Triticum; species Triticum aestivum. Next base: position 712,820,922 of record NC_057806.1, read on the forward strand.
CGCATGCTTCGACGAGAACATGTCATTCTGGCACGAACGTCTTCCCAAGGGGAACAAGTGCCCGACCAGTTTCGAGGAGGCGAAGAAAATCGTGTGTCCTCTGGATTTACCGCACGTGAAATACCATGTGTGCATGAACAATTGCATCATTTATCGGGACGAGCACACGGAGTCTACCATATGTCCGGTGTGCGGCGTCACTCGATACAAGAAGAGGAAGAAAGATCCTCGAAAAGTGGTGTGGTACTTTTCGATCACTCCTTGTCTGCAGCGGTATTTCACGGACCCTAAGCTAGCAAAGCTCCTGCGTTGGGACGCGGGTAGGGAAGAGAAGAAGCAAGAAGATGACGGAAATGATCCGGAGATAAATAAAAAAGACAAGATGCTGAGTCACCCTAAGGATGCGAGCCAGTGGCAAGCGTTGAACTTCGAACACCCAGAATTTGGGGACGATCCAAGGAACATTGTGCTGGGCGCGAGCACCGATGGAGTCAATCCATTTGGCAGCCAGAGAAGCACACATAGCACCTGACCTGTGTTTGTGTGGATGTACAACCTTCCCCCTGTTGTGCATGAAGAGGATGTACATTCACATGTGTATGGTAATTGAAGGGCCGAAACAACCAGGGAACGATATCAATCTGTATCTAGGGCTGCTGAAAGAGGAACTAGACACACTGTGGAAAACGCCAGCCAATACGTGGGACGCCGCAGACACTACTAGGAAAAGGCCTACTAATGGCGCACCTAATTTGGCCATTAATGGCGCATTAGTGGTGCGCCATTAGTGCCACGCCATTAGTATATTTTACTAATGGCGCACCACAGGTGCACCATTAGTATCTGGTATACTAATGGCGCACCTCAGATGCGCCATTAGTATATACAACAGTGCGCCATTAGTATGCCTCCCAGGGGGCCATGTATACCCAGGTGCTTTGGCATACTAATGGCGCACAACAACAAGATGCGCCATTAGTAACTTTGGCATACTAATTGCGCACTGTTTAATGATGCGCCATTAGTATCCTTTGGCATACTAATGGCGCACTGTGATGTGATGCGCCATTAGTATGAATATTAGTTTTTTTATTTTTTTATTTTCTGTTTTTTGCACAGGTTACAAAATGTATAATTGGACAAAATATAGACAGCACACATCAACAACAGATTCATCGAATACAATAGAAGATTAGTCTCTGAATACAATTCATCATATTAGTCTCTGAATACAATTCATCATATTAGTCTCCGAATTGAAAAGACCGAACAAAGATAGAACATTATATTACAAGTCTCGAGACCGGAAGTAGCGGGTTTGTCTTCACATTACAAGTCGATATCGATCATCTAAACTACCATCACATAGAAGAGAGCTGCGGTCATCACGATGAGCATCATCACGATGAAACTCGTCTTCATCCGGTTCCTCCAGCGCTCCCTCCCCTCTCCCGCTAGATAGCGGGTGTATCTAGATTCGGCCTCGGCCCTAGTGGCGTACCCTTTGTAACTGTTATTGCTGAATCGGTGAACCTGTCTCCGACACTCCTCCCAGTCGTCGTAGACTCTGGGAACCTTACCCTTGTACACGACATACGACGGCATCGCTATGCAGTAGCCAAACGAAACGTTAGTACCAATTCACAGACAATACATAAGCAATATATAAGTATGCAACAGAACGATCGGAAGAGAAAAGCAAGACATTAATAGCATCGATTACATCTAAGTTGAACGACTCACGAAACCAAAGAGACATACTACAAGTTCATTAAAGTTTAATTACAACATGAGCCAATCGATGGTTCAGAACTAGACATAGCATCACTGCTTTCGACTCGACTCAAGGGACCGGAGCATGGATGAAGCCGCCGTCTATCGTGGGATTCATGAAACAACGGTCGTTGTCAGCCTGCATTTGTAGCATTGTGTCGATGTCACTATTGGACGGTTGATTTCTGAGGTAGAACTGCCCCGAGGTACGAAGGACATCTTGATGGATGATTTCCGCAAACTCCGACTGGATGCGAAAGAATTCTTGTCTGATGTCTGCGTCCTGGATTGCCGACACGCTCGCGGCCCAATCTTTGAGTTTACTCGGTCGCAGAAGTTGATGATGGTCCCGTACGATCGCCCGCATATGATGGATGGCGTAGTAGGCACCCTTCTGACCGCCAGGCGGCTGCTTGACGCAGCAGAACATCGTATTCTGGGAGAACACGTGCTTGCCGTACTTACGAATAGGCCTGGTGAAGGTGCCTCCAGATTTGACGTAGCCGGGGAGAACATCATCAAGAACCTTCTTGACATTTGTGTAGTCTACGTTCGACTGACGGTCTGGGTCGAAATACGTGGCCATGGAATATTTGGGGCTTAGGAGGATGAGCGTGCAATGTGTGTCACTGCAGAAAACACGGAATGTTAAAAGAAAAACGATCGAAATCTAAGAATTCATATGTTACGGGGCGGTTGAGGGGAGGACTTACTCGGGAAAGTAAGGCACGAGGAAGTTATCCTTATCTTGGTTTGCCAGAATGACGTCTTCGAGGTAAGAAGTCGCGACTTGCCGGTCCCCAGCGCTGCCCAAGATCTTGGCACGCATGTACAAGGGGTCGACTATCACGATGTCCGGGGTCTTGTCGCGAATTATCCGCATCTCCATACTCAACGAAAATAGCCGAACGAAGGTGTAGTGCAGCGGATGAAGGTTGAACATAGCGTGGATGTCATCAAACCGCAGGACGATCGTACCCTCGATGGAGTTATCCACAAAGCCCTTGCCCTCTGGCACCTTGGCCGCAAAAACTGGGTATGCCACATCCTTCTTTGCGAGACGCCGCTTCTCCAAAGAAAGAACACTGTCATGCAGACTCCGCATAGCACCGGTTGGAGCATCGAGCATATTTCTCGGTAGCATCGGCCTACCCGCCACATGCACCCTCCTCGAGATATCCTCAGGTGAAGGTGGCCCATCCTGAGCACGGATCGTACTCGGTGCCAGCTGGCCCGCACCCTTGTTAGTCTTTATTTTGCGTGCCTTCTTCTTCTCCTGTAATGGGACCGAGTTTTGCTCACAGACCGCCTTCTTGAGCGTGTTGGGGCTGATAATATTTCGCACCTCGCCTATCTGAGGCTCGGTGAAGTCGGCAGCTGGAGGCGTCTCCTGAGAGCTGAACGGCAGACGACGCCTGTTGCAACCCCTTCTCCGCGGTACCAGCTAGATCGTGCACGTCTTTTGTTGGGTTGTGTTCTTGAGAAGGAGGCCCCATGAAGTCGCCACCGTACCCATGATCGGCAAAGTACTGATCGACGTTGGCAAATGTATCGTCGTCATCGTCGTTCTGATCCTGTGCCATATGCATGTTTGGATCCAGTGGCATAGGGATGTCCGGCACCGTTGCGGCGGCCTTGCCATGGGGCCGACTTGGCGCCGGCACGACTGGCGGTGTTGTCTTTGGGGTGGTGTCCCCCGCCCCCAAACGAATCTGGCTCTTCGGCCAAAGCAGGGGCCAGCTCAGGCAGGCGCTGAGGGTCATCACGTCATCATCGTCGGCCCCGACGGGTCGAATCGGAGGTAACAACTCGTCGCAGCCTGGCAGCACCCGAACCAGTTGAACCCTAAACAAGTTGGGTGGCATCTAGGTACCGTGGAACAAGGGGTTCCTGGTTGAACGATTTTGCCCTTGGCGACATCGACCAACTCGTTGTTCACGAAGTGCAGGAGAGTGCACGGAACATCGGCGGCGCCCTACGAAAACATGTAGGGCGTCAAGGATGCCCTGTCAAAGGCAAGGAGATGAAGTCCTCGGCCGAGAGAGGCTTAATTAGTTACCATGATGATAGCGTCGAGCTCGGCTAATGTCGAGGCACCGCCAACGGCGGGCGTGCTGTTGACGGAGGGGCCGCTTGCTGCAGAGGTGCCGGCTGGCGTACACCCGGGTGCATTAAGCTCTCGTGCCGGTGTCGGAGACACCAGTGGCCCCACCATCGCGTTCTGCGAGTTGCTGGCCGTGAAGCTAGGAATCGGGGGCGGCCCCTGTTGGCCGCCCGCAATCCACGCACTAATCCCCTGGATCAAGGTAGGCATAATGGCGGTGATCGTCCTTCCGAGTTGTTGTTCCACTTGCTCTTGGACAATCTCCGGAATCCGCGCCACCTGTGCCCTGAGTTCTTGAACCTCACGCGCCTGGCTTTCCGAGCTGGTCTTTTTCTCCTTTCGCCCACCAGTGTTATAGTATGACGACCATTTTGTCGACAAGCCTTTGCCGGCCACACGACCAGCTGACATCGGCTTACTGAGCTTATCCTTGTTCTTCATTACATTCAACGCCCTATTTAGAGTGGTGTCCCAAGGGTTGCTCTTAGTCGACCCCGCGCTACTGCTTTCAGTCGCCTGCGGAAGGAATGTGAACCATTTAGAAATTTGTCTTCATTAATTAGAATGCAACCATATGGAGCTAATTACGCGGGGGTATATTCCTTACCAGAACAAGCTCAAGCGCCCTGGTCTTCGGATCCGTGGTAAGCTCCTTTGTTTTCGGGTCCTTCTTGTACCGGGCCTTGACAAAGTTCCTGGTCTGCTTGTCACCGTATTTATCGAACAGGGGCGGTAGGCCTTGCTCGGCACGGTCCGCCTCCTCCTTGTCCCATATAGGCTCCGCCACTCTGTAACCGCCGGGACTGAGTGTGTGTTCCCCTAAGTTCATCTCCCGCATTTCTTTCCCCCACTTACTTGATTCGGAGTTTGCGGTGCTCGAGCAATTGATCTTGAAGTCGTTGTAGTCATCTTCGGTGATCGAAGGATTTTTCTCCTTAATCTTCTCATAACTCTCACCTTTCTCGATCATTTTCTTCACATTGATTTTCCATGTAGACAGGGCCTTGCTCATCTTCGTGAGGGCAGCATTGTTCACTTTATTCCCTTTGAGGCTTGTGTTTTCAAATTCAGCGGGGAACTTGTATCGTTCGTGCAGCTTCGTGAAGAGGAGGTTGCGCAAATTCCCTCGGTCAGGATGCCTCAGGTTCTCGGTGTTGATCGAGATGGTGCTTCGGAGAATGCACCCGAGCTGAAGCGAGTACCCCTTGACTATTCATTCGGGCGCCGTTGGATTCCCGTCGGAGTCCACTTCAGTAACTTCCTCCTTGAGGGTGCGGAGCACGGTTGGGCGCCGGTCCTTCTGTTGCCTCTTCGGTTGGCTGCCATCTGTGCGTGCACCGCCATCATCAGTGGTGGCATCCTCGGCGGCACTATCAATGGTGGCATCAGTGGGCTCATCCTCGGCGGTACCATCAGTGGTCTCAGGATCGGTGGGGAAGGCGCCGTCCTCATACAAGTGAGGTTGTTCCTCCATCTCCTAGGACAGCTCCCAAAATGCCTTGACGCCCGAACCCCCGTCCTCATTGTTGTTGGCCATGTTTCTCTCTAAATAGGAACAAAGTTTGGTCGAAAAGTTGGTTATTGTCAAGGAACAAGATCATGGTCTCATCATTTAGGGTTTGTCGACAGCGAGGCATCCTAAAACCTAAGCTTTTATCATTGAGGGTTTTTCGACGCCGAGGCACCCTAAAAGCCTAAAGCTTTCATCATTTCGGTTTTTATCGACACCGAGGCACCCTAAAAGCCATGCATTAGTCACAAGTACGCCGGGGCACTTGATCCTACTTAATTAACTACTAAGATACCCCGGCCCATGCATTAGTCACATGTACCCCATATGTCCTAGTTTTAGCAAAGTCATGCTAAAATTGACGGAAAATTTCAGCATGACCTTTGCTGAAAATAGGACATCTGGAGTACCCGAATTTGCCGGAACAGAAGTTAATCGACATTCCAGCAAACTCAACGGCCTCTCGAGAGGACAAGGCAAAAAAGGCCTCCATCACAACATGGAAAATACATTGGCATGTGAAGAGGTGAAACAATATATGCATCTCCAAGTAGTATCATATGGTCAGCAGCAGTTGACTGACAGATGCACCAAATACAACAATTCCAATTGCAATCTCCAAACAAAAACTACCCCAAAAAAAAGGTGACCTCCAACTAATGTCATACTAGCAGTCATGTGGCAGTTCATCTACAGTACATCATTTTTGCAAACAAAGATTCAATCAGAAGGCATGTGACAGTTCACTTTCAGATTTGTAGGCAGGATGCAATTTCAACTTAGATTGACAAACACACGGTGCAGGATGCAATTTCACTTGAAGAATTTTAAAGGCATGTAGACGAAGGTCAGATAGACAATTCATGGAACCCATATTCTATTATATAAAAAAGGGCAGCAACCTTTAAAAAGAAAACAGCCAAGTGGGTATGAAATCACCACACCACATAGCAGCAAGCAGGTCTGAGTTCACCACACCACATAGCAGCAAGGGGAAAAGACAAATTCAGGAGACAATGTAAAATGCCAAATCAACACTAGCACTATCAGAATAAAACAACTAGTCCAGTGTTAGAAGACCATGCAGTAAAAGGTCAGTTAGACAATAAATATGATGTTGTTAATGGATCAGAGAGAGTACAAAACAACGTAGATACAGAACATTTGCATATTCCATCTCAGTACTATTGAATACTACCAAAGTAAAGTTCTATTTTCTTTCAGTACATCAGGCAACCAAATTATTAACATGAATACACAGAACAGACAACAATTGTTCATGAAACATATTCTATCATCATAGAGAAAAAGTCGGCAATCTCTCAAACATAAGCAGTATAACAGACAGAAAATGTTCCAATTGCAATCTCCAAACAAAAACTACCCCAAAAAAAAGGTGACCTCCAACTAATGTCCTTGTTTTTTCATATTTGATCTATAAATAACTAGTAGTACATGTCTGAGTATTTGAACAGATTTATAGCAGCAAGACTATAGTAAGAAGGAACCAATTCCCAAGTCCCAAATTACTCATGGTACAAAGGCACATGCAAATCCTTATGCAAGAAGTGTAGATTACAAAAGCTAGACACTCATCACTATAGTAGTCTACAACAACTGCAGAATCACCAACACTGAAAGTCTAATCTATGGGTACCATGAAAAGAAGTTAACATGGACAGCAAGTAGCTGACACAAAACGAACATAGCCTAATTTAGCTAAGAAAACCCTCAGGTTGTAGTAGAAGATACTGCTCTAAAACATGTGATCCTTTTGCATGCTAGGTTTAGTTAGTGTTATCTGCCAAGTGCACATGTGACAGTAGTTCTAGTAAGCAATGTTGCTGAAGGGTATAGCATGTAAATTGGGTCTTGGGCTATAAGTTTAGTGAACTACAGGCTACTGGGCTTCATGGCTATGAATATCTTGTTGGGGAACGTTGCAGAAAACAAAAATTTTCCTACTCGTTTCACCAAGATCATCTAGGAGTTCATCTAGCAACGAGTGATTGGATGCATCTACATACCTTTGTAGATCGCGCACGGAAGCGTTCAAAAGAACGGTGATGATGTAGTCGTACTCGACGTGATCCAAATCACCGATGACCAGCGCCGAACAGACGGCACCTCCGCGTTCAACACACGTACGGAACAGCCACGTCTCCTCCTTCTTGATCCAGCAAGGGAGGGAGGAGAGGCTGAGGGAGATGGCACCAGCAGCAGCACGACGGCGTGGTGTTGATGGAGCTGCAGTACTCCGGCAGAGCTTCGCTAAGCACTATGGAGGAGGAGGAGGTGTTGGGGAGGGAGAAGGAGGCAACCAAAGGCCAAGGCGTTCAGGTATGAAGTCCCTCCTCTCCCCCACTATATATAGGAGGGCCAAGGGGGGTTGGCCGGCCCTAGGAGATCCAATCTCCTAGGGGGTGCGGCGGCCAAGGGGGGTTTCCCTCCCCCCCAAGGCACCTAGGAGGTGCCTTCCCCTCCTAGGACTCTTCCCATTTCAAACCCTAGGCGCATGGGCCTATGTGGGGCTGGTGCCCTTGGCCCATTAGGCCAAGGCCCACCCCCTACAGCCCCCGGGACCCTTCCGGTGGTCCCGGTACAATACCGATAACCCCGAAACTTGTCCCGATGCCCGAAACAGGACTTCCCATATATAAATCTTAACCTCCGGACCATTCCGGAACTCCTCGTGACGTCCGGGATCTCATCCGGGACTCCGAACAACATTCGGGTTACTGCATATACATATCCCTACAACCCTAGCGTAACCGAACCTTACGTGTGTAGACCCTACGGGTTCGGGAGACAAGCAGACATGACCGAGACGACTCTCCGGTCAATAACCAACAGCGGGATCTGGATACCCATGTTGGCTCCCACATGCTCCACGATGATCTCATCGGATGAACCACGATGTCGAGGATTCAATCAACCCCGTACGCTATTCCCTTTGTCCATCGATATGTTACTTGCCCGAGATTCGATCGTCGGTATCCCAATACCTCGTTCAATCTGGTTACCAGCAAGTCACTTTACTCGTACCGTAATGCATGATCCCTTGACCAGACACTTGGTCACTCTGAGCTCATTATGATGATGCATTACCGAGTGGGCCCAGTGATACCTCTCCGTCATACGGAGTGACAAATCCCAGTCTTGATCCATGTCACCCAACAGACACTTTCGGAGATACCCGTAGTCTACCTTTATAGTCACCCAGTTATGTTGTGACGTTTGGCATACCCAAAGCACTCCTACGGTATCCGGGAGTTACACGATCTCATGGTCTAAGGAAAAGATACTTTGACATTCGAAAACTCTAGCAAATGAACTATACGATCTTGTGCTATGTTTAGGATTGGGTCTTGTCCATCACATCATTCTCCTAATGATGTGATCTCGTTATCAATGACATCCAGTGTCCATAGTCAGGAAACCATGACTATCTGTTGATCAACGAGCTAGTCAACTAGAGGCTCACTAGGGACACGTTGGTGTCTGTTATTCACACATGTATTACGATCTCCGGATAACACAATTATAGCATGAATAAAGACAATTATCATGAACAAGGAAATATAATAATAATGCTTTTATTATTGCCTCTAGGGCATATTTCCAACAGTCTCCCACTTGCACTAGAGTCAATAATCTAGTTACATTGTGATGAATCGAACACCCATGGAATTCTGGTGTTGATCATGTTTTGCTCTAGGGAGAGGTTTAGTCAACGGATCTGCTATATTCAGGTCCGTATGTACTTTACAAATCATTATGTCTCCATCTTGAACATTTTCACGAATAGAGTTGAAGCGACGCTTGATGTGCCTTGTCTTCTTGTGAAACCTGGGCTCCTTGGCAAGTGCAATAGCTCCAGTGTTGTCACAGAAGAGCTTGATCGGCCCCGACGCATTGGTATGACTCCTAGGTCGGTGATGAACTCCTTCACCCATATTGCTTCATGTGCTGCCTCCGAGGCTGCCATGTACTCCGCTTCACATGTAGATCCCGCCACGATGCTTTGCTTACAACTGCACCAGCTTACTGCCCCACCATTCAAAATATACACGTATCCGGTTTGTGACTTAGAGTCATCCAGATCTGTGTCGAAGCTAGCGTCGACGTAACCCTTTACGACGAGCTCTTCGTCACCTCCATAAATGAGAAACATCTCCTTAGTCCTTTTCAGGTACTTCAGGATATTCTTGACCGCTGTCAAGTGTTCCTTTCCGGGATTACTTTGGTACCTTCCTACCAAACTTACGACAAGGTTAACATCAGGTCTGGTACACAACATGGCATACATAATAGAACCTATGGCTGAGGCATAGGGGATGACGCTCATCTCTTCTATATCTTCTGCCGTGGTCGGACATTGAGCTGAGCTCAATTTCACACCTTGTAACACAGGCAAGAACCCCTTCTTGGATTGATCCATATTGAACTTCTTCAATATCTTATCGAGGTATGTGCTTTGTGAAAGACCTATGAGGCGTCTTGATCTATCTCTATAGATTTTGATGCCTAATATATAAGCAGCTTCTCCAAGGTCCTTCATTGAAAAACTTTTATTCAAGTAGGCCTTGATGTTGTCCAAGAGTTCTATATCATTTCCCATCAGAAGTATGTCATCTACATATAATATGAGAAATGCTACAGAGCTCCCACTCACTTTCTTGTAAACACAGGCTTCTCCATAAGTCTGTGTAAACCCAAATGCTTTGATCATCTCATCAAAGCGAATGTTCCAACTCCGAGATACTTGCACCAGCCCATAAATCGAGCGTTGGAGCTTGCACACTTTGTCAGCATTCTTAGGATCGACAAAACCTTCCGGCTGCATCATATACAATTCTTCCTTAAGGAAACCATTAAGGAATGCCGTTTTGACGTCCATTTGCCATATTTCATAATCATAGAATGCGGCAATTGCTAACATGATTCGGACGGACTTCAGCTTCGCTACTGGTGAGAAAGTCTCATCGTAGTCAACCCCTTGAACTTGTCGATAACCCTTAGCGACAAGCCGAGCTTTATAGATGGTCACATTACCATCCGCGTCTGTCTTCTTCTTAAAGATCCATTTATTTTCTATGGCTCGCCGTTCAACGGGCAAGTCAGTCAAAGTCCATACTTCGTTTTCATACATGGATCCTATCTCGGATTTCATGGCTTCTAGCCATTTGTCGGAATCCGGTCCCGCCATCGCTTCTTCATAGTTCGAAGGTTCACCGTTGTCTAACAACATGATTTCCAAGACAGGGTTGCCGTACCACTCTGGTGCGGAACGTGTCCTTGTGGACCTTCGAATTTCAGTAGGACCTTGATCAGAAGTATCTTGATCATTATCATTAACTTCCTCTCTAGTCGGTGCTGGCACCTCAGGAACATTTTCTTGAGTTGCGCCATTTTCCGGTTCAAGAGGCAATACTTCATCAAGCTCTACTTTCCTCCCACTTACTTCTTTCGAGAGAAACTCTTTCTCCAGAAAGGACCCATTCTTGGCAACAAAGATCTTGCCTTCGGATCTGAGGTAGAAGGTGTACCCAATAGTTTCTTTTGGGTACCCTATGAAGACGCATTTTTCCGATTTGGGTTCGAGCTTTTCAGGTTGAAGTTTCTTGACATAAGCATCGCATCCCCAAACTTTTAGAAACGACAACTTAGGTTTCTTCTCAAACCATAATTCATACGGTGTCGTCTCAACGGATTTCGATGGAGCCCTATTTAAAGTGAATGCGGCAGTCTCTAAAGCATAGCCCCAAAAGGAAAGCGGTAAATCGGTAAGAGACATCATAGATCGCACCATATCTAATAGAGTGCGATTACGACGTTCGGACACACCATTACGCTGAGGTGTTCCAGGCGGCGTGAGTTGTGAAACTATTCCACATTTTCTTAAGTGTGTGCCCAAACTCGTGACTCAAGTATTCTCCTCCACGATCTGATCGCAGAAACTTGATTTTCCTGTCACGTTGATTTTCAACCTCACTCTGAAATTCCTTGAACTTTTCAAAGGTTTCAGACTTGTGTTTCATTAAGTAGATATACCCATACCTACTTAAATCATCAGTGAGGGTGAGAACATAACGATAGCCACCGCGAGCCTCAACACTCATTGGACCGCACACATCGGTATGTATGATTTCCAATAAGTCGGTTGCTCGCTCCATTGTTCCTGAGAACGGAGTCTTGGTCATTTTACCCATAAGGCATGGTTCGCACGTGTCAAATGATTCATAATCAAGAGACTCTAAAAGTCCATCAGCATGGAGCTTCTTCATGCGTTTGACACCTATGTGACCAAGGCGGCAGTGCCACAGGTATGTGGGACTATCATTATTAACCTTACTTCTTTTGGTACTCACATTATGAATATGTGTAGCATCACGTTCGAGATTCATAAGGAATAAACCATTCACCATAGGAGCATGACCATAAAACATATCTCTCATAAAAATGGAACAACCATTATTCTCAGATTTAAAAGAGTAGCCATCTCGAATTAAACGAGATCCCGATACAATGTTCATGCTCAAAGCTGGCACTAAATAACAATTATTAAGGTTTAAAACTAATCCCGAAGGGAGATGCAGAGGTAGCGTGCCGACGGCGATCACATTGACCTTGGAACCATTCCCGACGCGCATCGTCACCTCGTCCTTTGCCAGTTTCCGCTTATTCCGCAGCCCCTGCTTTGAGTTACAAATGTGAGCAACTGCACCGGTATCAAATACCCAGGAGCTACTACGGGCACTAGTAAGGTACACATCAATTACATGTATATCACATATACCTTTTGTTTTGCCGGCCTTCTTATCGGCTAAGTACTTAGGGCAGTTCCGCTTCCAGTGACCGCTTCCCTTGCAATAAAAGCACTCAGTCTCGGGCTTGGGTCCATTCTTTGGCTTCTTCCTGGCAGCTTGCTTGCCGGGCGCGGCAACCTCCTTGCCGTCCTTCTTGAAGTTCTTTTTACCCTTGCCTTTCTTGAACTTAGTGGTTTTATTGACCATCAACACTTGATGTTCCTTCCTGACTTCTACCTCTGCTGATTTCAGCATAGCAAATACATCAGGAATGGTCTTTTCCATCCCCTGCATATTTAAGTTCATCACAAAGCTCTTGTAGCTTGGTGGAAGCGACTGGAGGATTCTGTCAATGACCGCATCATCCGGGAGATTAACTCCCAGCTGAGTCAAGCGGTTATGCAACCCAGACATAGTGAGTATGTGCTCACTGACAGAACTGTTTTCCTCCATCTTACAGCTGAAGAATTTGTCGGAGAGTTCATATCTCTCGACCCGGGCATGAGCTTGGAAAACCATTTTCAGCTCTTCGAACATCTCATATGCTCCATGTCTCTCAAAACGCTTTTGGTGCCCCGGCTCTAGGCTGTAAAGCATGCCGCACTGAACGAGGGAGTAGTCATCGAAACATGCCTGCCAAGCGTTCATAACATCTTGTTCTGCAGGGAGAACGGGTGCGTCACCAAGCGGTGCTTGTAGGACATAATCTTTCTTGGCAGCTATGAGGATGATCCTCAGGTTCCGGACCCAGTCCGTATAGTTGCTGCCATCGTCTTTCAGCTTAGTTTTCTCTAGGAACGCGTTGAAGTTGAGGACTACGTTGGCCATTTAATCTACAAGACATATTGTAAAATATTTAGACTAAGTTCATGGTAATTAAGTTCAACTAATCAAATTATTAATGAACTCCCACTTAGATTAGACATCCCTCTAGTCATCTAAGTATTACATGATCCGAGTTAAACTAGACCGTGTCCGATCATCACGTGAGACGGACTAGTCAACATCGGTGAACATCTTCATGTTGATCGTATCTTCTATACGACTCATGCTCGACCTTTCGGTCTTCCGTGTTCCGAGGCCATGTCTGTACATGCTAGGCTCGTCAAGTCAACCTAAGTGTTTGCATGTGTAAATCTGTCTTACACCCGTTGTATGTGAACGTCTGAATAAAACACCCGATCATCACGTGGTGTTTTGAAACAACGAACTGTCGCAACGGTGCACAGTTAGGGGGAACACTTCTTGAAATTATTGTGAGGGATCATCTTATTTACTACCGTCGTTCTAAGTAAACAAGATGCAAAACATGATAAACATCACATGCAATCAAATAATAAACGTGACATGATATGGCCAATATCACACAGCTCCTTTGATCTCCATCTTGGGGCTCCATGATCATCTTGTCACCGGCTTGACACCATGATCTCCATCATCATGATCTCCATCATCGTGTCTCCATGAAGTTGCTCGCCAACTATTACTTCTACTACTATGGCTAACGCGTTTAGCAATAAAGTAAAGTAATTTACATGGCGTTTCTCGATGACACGCAGGTCATTAAAAGAATAAAGACAACTCCTATGGCTCCTGCCGGTTGTCATACTCATCGACATGCAAGTCGTGAATCCTATTACAATAGCATGAACATCTCATACATCACATATAGATCATTCATCATTCATCACAACTTTGGCCATATCATATCACAAACCACTTGCTGCAAAAACAAGTTAGACGTCCTCTAATTGTTGTTGCAAGTTTTACGTGGCTGAATTAGGGTTCTAGCAAGAACATTTTCTTACCTACGTTAAAGCCACAACGTGATTTGTCAACTTCTATTTACCCTTCATAAGGACCCTGTTCATCGATTCCGCTCCAACTAAAGTAGGAGAGATAGACACCTGCCAGCCACCTTATGCAACTAGTGCATGTTAGTCGGTGGAACCGGTCTCACGTAAGCGTACGTGTAAGGTTGGTCCGGGCCGCTTCATCCCACAATACCGCTGAAGCAAGAAAGGACTAGTAACGGCAAGAAAGTTGACAAATCTACGCCCACAACAAATTGGGTTCTACTCGCGCAAGAAGAACTACGCATAGACCTAGCTCATGATGCCACTGTTGGGGAACGTTGCAGAAAACAAAAATTTTCCTACTCGTTTCACCAAGATCATCTAGGAGTTCATCTAGCAACGAGTGATTGGATGCATCTACATACCTTTGTAGATCGCGCACGAAAGCGTTCAAAAGAATGGTGATGATGTACTCGTACTCGACGTGATCCAAATCACCGATGACCAGCGCCGAACGGACGGCACCTCCGCGTTCAACACACGTACGGAACAGCCATGTCTCCTCCTTCTTGATCCAGCAAGGGAGGGAGGAGAGGTTGAGGGAGATGGCACCAGCAGCAGCACGACGGCATGGTGTTGATGGAGCTGCAGTACTCCGGCAGAGCTTCGCTAAGCACTATGGAGGAGGAGGAGGTGTTGGGGAGGGAGAAGGAGGCAACCAAAGGCCAAGGCGTTCAGGTATGAAGTCCCTCCTCTCCCCCACTATATATAGGAGGGCCAAGGGGGGTTGGCCGGCCCTAGGAGATCCAATCTCCTAGGGGGTGCGGCGGCCAAGGGGGGTTTCCCTGCCCCCCAAGGCACCTAGGAGGTGCCTTCCCCTCCTAGGACTCTTCCCCTTTCAAACCCTAGGTGCATGGGCCTATGTGGGGCTGGTGCCCTTGGCCCATTAGGCCAAGGCTCACCCCCTACAGCCCATGTGGCCCCCCGGGACAGGTGGACCCACCCGGTGGACCCCCGGGACCCTTCCGGTGGTCCCGGTACAATACCGATAACCCCGAAACTTGTCCCGATGCCCGAAACAGGACTTCCCATATATAAATCTTAACCTCCGGACCATTCCGGAACTCCTCGTGACGTCCGGGATCTCATCCGGGACTCCGAACAACATTCGGGTTACTGCATATACATATCCCTACAACCCTAGCGTAACCGAACCTTAAGTGTGTAGACCCTACGGGTTCGGGAGACAAGCAGACATGACCGAGACGACTCTCCGGTCAATAACCAACAGCGGGATCTGGATACCCATGTTGGCTCCCACATGCTCCACGATGATCTCATCGGATGAACCACGATGTCGAGGATTCAATCAACCCCATACGCTATTCCCTTTGTCCATCGATATGTTACTTGCCCGAGATTCGATCGTCGGTATCCCAATACCTCGTTCAATCTCGTTACCAGCAATTCACTTTACTCGTACCGTAATGCATGATCCCGTGACCAGACACTTGGTCACTCTGAGCTCATTATGATGATGCATTACCGAGTGGGCCCAGTGATACCTCTCCGTCATACGGAGTGACAAATCCCAGTCTTGATCCATGTCAAGCAACATACACTTTCGGAGATACCCGTAGTCTACCTTTATAGTCACCCAGTTACGTTGTGACGTTTGGCATACCCAAAGCACTCCTACGGTATCCGGGAGTTACACGATCTCATGGTCTAAGGAAAAGATACTTTGACATTCGAAAACTCTAGCAAATGAACTATACGATCTTGTGCTATGTTTAGGATTGGGTCTTGTCCATCACATCATTCTCCTAATGATGTGATCTCGTTATCAATGACATCCAGTGTCCATAGTCAGGAAACCATGACTATCTGTTGATCAACGAGCTAGTCAACTAGAGGCTCACTAGGGACACGTTGGTGTCTGTTATTCACACATGTATTACGATCTCCGGATAACACAATTATAGCATGAATAAAGACAATTATCATGAACAAGGAAATATAATAATAATGCTTTTATTATTGCCTCTAGGGCATATTTCCAACATATCTCACATAGATTTTAATCTCTTCGCTAGCTCCAAAAAACTGTTAGGTATTTGTCTGTTATTTGTTGCATATCTTACATTTGGTCGGAGAGCGCAAGGCTAATGTGACAATTGCCACAACCAACCTCTATTTCCCTGATGCTTCTTACAGGGCCGGTGCATCAATGTGCCTGGGCATACAAAGATGAGTATATAGTGCAGGACACTCTGCATGCTGGATCTCCTTTTTGTTAAAAAATTCGGTAAATTAACTATGATCAAGCTAAGTGTTTCAGAACACATATTTACATTTCTAGCATAATATTTCAGAACACATATTTCAGAACACATACAAATTAGTTATTCTAGCATAATATAAATACGCAGAACAGAAGCAACAATTTACATTTCTTCAGAATGAAATTCTAGGTGCAAATTTCTTCAGAATGAAATTAAGTTGGTGAAACTGTCACACATTTCTTCACAATGAACAGAGGGGGAGAGGGGGAGAGGAGGAGGGGGAGCTCACGGGGGCGGGGGTGTGGACGGGGCGACGAGGTGGGGCGACGAGGTCCGGGTGGTGGTGGTGCGACGAGGTCCGGGAGGCGACGAGGTCCGGGTGGTGGTGCTCTAGCGACGGTGGTGTGGACGGGGCGGCGTCCAGGCCACCGGCGACGAGGGCGGCGGGGCGATGGCGTCCAACGAGGTGGGGCGATGGGGAGAGCGGCGCCTAGGAGACGAGGACGACGGGGCGGCGGGGAGACGAGGACGACGGGGCGGCGGGGTGGCGTCGTCGGGAGAGGAGAGGGCGGCGTCGCGGCGTCGGGGCGGCGTCGGGGCGGCGGGGCAGCGGCGTTGGGAGAGGAGAGGGGAAGGGGAGGGGCCGGGGAGGAAATATGGATGGGGGCGGCACAATACTAATGGCGCACCACCCCTCGGTGCGCCGTAAGTACATCCATACTAATGGCGCACCTCACCGTGGTGCGCCATTAGTATTTTTTTTTGATTTCTGCTCGAGCCGACAGGTTATCTTCCACCTGACCTGATCCACACCAAGTTTCCTCTACTAGCTTGACTGGTCAGCAGCCAGTTCTCACACTAGGAGGTCCTGGGTTCGATTCCCAGGCTCCACAATTTTCTTTTTATGCATTTAAAATGCGGTTTGATACTTATTTGTGTTTAAATATGTTCAAACTTGTTTAAATCATAACAGTAATATTTTTTATTAGACAGTAATAATTTTTTTAAAAATATCATCAAACAGTAATGCCGGAGGAGCGGGGGAGGGTGCGCGGGGTGCGGGGGGTCGGCGGCGGCGGTTGAGTAGGGGAGGGGTGCGGGGGGTCGACGGCGGCGGTTGAGTAGGGGAATCGAGGTTGTGGGGGTTCGGCGGCGGCGGCCGGTGGACCGGGGGGTGCTCGGCGGCGAGGGAGACCGGATCTGGCGAGGTGGGATAGCGATCAAGATGGAGGGGGATCGAGATCGAGTGTCCATGAAATTTAAAAATATTCATGATAGTTCAAAAAGTGCCCATGAAATACAATCGAGAAATGAAGGCTACGATTTAAATACAATCGATCTTAGCTAGCTATCTGTTCACAATCTTCTTGCCCTTGTTTTTTGCAAATGGAGTTCTTTTGTGGAACAGACGTCCTTTAGGTAGGGTGGTCCTGCTTCTTCTTGTGGTGTATGCTGCTACTTCATCATCGTCGTCATGTTCGATCCTCGGGTCGCCGTACTTGTCGAAGTCTTGCTCATTGGCTACTCCATCCATTCCGATGATCTTCCTTTTGCCTCTCCTCACGACAACACGACTCGGCTTTGATGCGTCGGTAATGAAGAAGCATTGGTCCCCTTGGGAAGCCAGTACCCATGGCTCATTTTTCAGGGTGACGTTTGCGCCCGCGGTCTTGGATTTGGCTTTGGGTATAACCATGGTGGTGAAATACCGGTCTTCTTTTAGGACGCTCTTCGCCCATCTGACATGGAACATCGGGACCTTCTCTCCAGCGTAGCTTAGCTCCTAGATCTCCTCGATCCTTCCGTAGTATCTGTCCTTGTCATTATCGGTGTAGGATTCCATCGTTACCCCGGAGTTCTGATAACCATCGCTCTTCATGTCCTTGGCCTCGGTGTAGAATGTGTAGCCATTGATATCGTATGCCTCATAGGTCATCAGGTTGTGCTCGGCGCCCTGTGACAAGGCGAATATGAATTGTTCTTCCGTGGAAGAATCCTCATGTAAAGGGTACGACAGAAGCTTCTGCTTGAACCAACGCGTGAAACATGAGTTGTGCTCTTTGAGTATATCTCCGTCCGTCCTCTGTTGGCCTCGGTCATTGTACGTCTTCTTAGTAAAGGTTTTGTTCTCTACCACAAAAGGATCGACCACGTCTATGTGTTGTAACGCGACTAGGTTTGCTCTTTCAAAGTCGGCGAGTCGACCCTCGAAGTCGACATGCATTTCGCGGCGACCCTCACGGTGACCCCATCCAGCGAGCCTGCCGAGGTGCCTATTGACGGGCAGACCAACGGGGTTCTCGATGCCTAGATAATTCGTGTAGTAGGAGATGCACTCTTCGGTCAGAAAGCCCCTGGCTATGCTTCCCTCTGGACGTGACATGTTGCGAACGTATCCTTTGATGACACCATTCATCCCTGTCACAGCCCCAGATCAGCCCTTGTTTGTTTTTGCTTTAGCATCCATGCATCATGTTTAAATTTTATGAAACTTGAAATGGGGATTGCCTAAACCCTAGCATTAAAGGAATTCAAATAGGTTCAACTAAAAATATTTTTCAGTGAATCCAATTGGCTTTAGAAAATGTTCATCATTTTTGGGGAAATGCTATAAACCATAACCAGAGGTGCTGCACATTTTCATGGTATATTGAGCTCTGGATTTAAATCATACCTTATTTGCATTTGGGCATTTAAATTTTATATATTATATTAAATGTCCAAATATTCATGAACTGAAATTCTGGTTATTGGAAATAATCCAAATAATGGCCACAAGCAGTCTCATGATTTTTGAAAGTGCATAGGTATTTTTAATAAAGCCCAACAGTTTACAGAAAATTAGAAAACTAAAACAAATAATAAAGAGAGGGAGAGAAGGCCACCAGGCCACCTACCTAACCTACCTGGCAGCCCAGCTGCGGCCCAGCACTGTTGGCCCAGCCCAGCAGTCGCCCCCACCGTCTTCAACCTCCTGCCAGTAGGCAGGAGGGCGTGTGGTCGCCGCGCGTGGGCACGCGCGCGCCACCTCCTGCTTCCCACCGCTGCCCCGACGCGCCTGCGAGTGCCACGCACTCCCCCTCGCCCCCTGCACCTCTCCTCTCTCCCCCTGGACCCTATCCCCTCCTCTGCTCCCCTCTCGCGCGCACCACCGAGCGGAGCTCGCCGTCATCGTCGCCGTACCCGTGGCCACCGGCCACCCCTAGCCTCGCCGATGCGCTCAAAGGCTCCGCCTCGACCCCCTCCTCCTCCTCACCGAGCCACGCCCCTCCAAAAGCCCCCGAACGTCCTCTCCGGGCTCGTCTCCTACCTCGGACCCGCCGGTCGCCGTCGCCCGATTCATTGAACTCCGGCCGTTCCCAAGCAAGCCGAGCCCCTCTTCGTGATCGCTGTGAGCTCCTCCACCCTTTCCCCCTCTTCCCCGCTTCATTTGATCGCCGTAGCCATCGCCCCCTTTATGGCCGAAGCGCGCCGCCGCCTGACCTCAACGTCGGCATAGCTCCGGTGACCATTTGGTCACCCTGGCGTGCCTAACTCGCTCCCCGCATCGCGTAGCGCTATGCTAGCCTCTCACCTCGCTCGTTTGCACACCGTAGCACTAACTCGCCCCAACCCCGAGCTCCGGCCGCCGCCTCGGGCTCCACTCCAGTGAACCCCAGCCACCCCCGCACCTCCCCTTGGTCTCCCTAGATGAACGCGGTCATGGGCTACCTCCTGGTGCTCTTCGCGCGTCCAACCGCAGCCCATAGTGCAACTCCGGCGAGCCTCCGCCGCGAGATGTGGTTGCCGGCGCCTAATCCGGCGACGCTGATGTGGCGTTGCCATTAGCGGCTAATCCCCCCAATTAGCACACTAACAGACACTGACAGCGGGCCCCGTAGCGGGTCAAAGCCCGAGTCAACGCGGGTTTAGTGTATGTCTCACTGACCAATGGACCCCACGGGTCAGGTTTGACCTGGGGCACCCAGTTGACTCTGCTGACGTCACAGTGACGTGGTGCTGACGCCATAAATCATTTTCTGGATTTATTATTATTCAGGAAATTTCAGAAAATACCCCAAACTTCTAAAAATCATATAAAATCAACCGTAACTCCATGAAGAATCTGTTTATGCCATGATCATGCATGATTGAACAAGTTAACCTCACTGAATAGGATGAATCATGATTAGGGTAATTTATGAACTAGTGTTTGGAGTTGGAGTTTAACCTTGTTTTAATTCCACTTCAATTAACTTGGCTTACTGCTGCATTAGGTCAATTCAGTTCCTTAGCATGATCATGCATCATATTGCTGCATTGCATTGATTGTGTTTCTTCCTTGTTTGCCGGTGCTTGTTCCCTCTCGATAGACGTGGTTCCGACGATGAGATCGATGACACCGATGAAGAACTATATTTGTCTTCAGAAGTGCCAGGCAAGCAAAACCCCCTTGTTCATTCCGATACAATCCTACTCTCTCGCCCTGCTCTCTTTTATTGCATTAGGACAACAACGAGTCATTTGTTACTTGCTGCGGTAGCTGAACCCCTTTATCCTCTGCATGACCTGTCATTGCCATAGTAAATAGATGAAACCCACTAGTATGAGTAGGAATTGCTTGAGCCCTGTTATGCCTACTCATTCATGTTTGTTTGTCATGCCTGCTACTTCTTAGAGTTGAGTCAGGTCTGATTCATCGGGAATGAATCAGAGGTGTGTGAACATGTCCTACTGTGTGTGAGCTAAGTGTGTGAACACGATTTGGTAAAAGGTATCGGTGAGAGGCCATGTAGGAGTACATGGTGGGTTGTCTCATTGAAGCTGTCCTTAGGAACTGAGTTTGGTGTTTGTGATCCACGAAACAGTTACTACCACGCATTGGGCCCGAAACCAATGGACCCTCTCGGCTTCTTAATCACCCTTGTCCTCTGTCCAGGAGTTGCAAGTAGTTTCTGGTGTTTGTAGTATGCTGGAGGCCGTGGGCAGCGCTGACCGGAGGGGTGGGCTGTGATGCGGTAGGCACGTGGCACGGTGTACCGAGCGCCCGATTGGTGTCTCGGGAACCCTGCACACATCGTTTGGGGCTGTGAGCGAAACTCCGGCCGGATCTCCTCGCGGATGGAACCCGAATAGGCGATAAACCTGGACTAGAGACTTGAGTGTTTAGGCAGGCCGTGGCCGACACCCACGTTGGGCTTCCGCTTGAAGGTTGACGAGTACATGTCGTGTAAACGGCGGTAAGTGGTGAGAGCGTGTGTGAAGAAGTACACCCCTATAGGGTTAACATCATCTATTCAAATAGCTGTGTCCACGGAAAAGGACTTCTGGGTTGCCTGTACAGTTCATAGACAAGTGAAAGTGGATACTTTAAAATGCGCAAGATAAGCGTGAGTGCTATGGACGGCGTTCTCGTAGGGAGACGGGAGCGGATCCATAGTGGTGTATTGATATGGTGAATATGTGGACTCGTGTGCGCCACCTCAAAAGAGTTACTTGCAGTCGTAGTTCAGGATAGCCACCGAGTCAAAGCTGGCTTGCTGCAGTTAAACCCCACCATCCCCTTTGTTGATAATGATGCATATGTAGTTAGTTCTGATGTAAGTCTTGCTGGGTACATTTGTATTCACGTTGCTTAATTTATGTTTTTGCAGAGAGACTTCAGTCTCACTGATAGTTCCACGTGGACTTCGACGTTTAGCTTGTTACCTCAGCTACGATCTTGTGCCCTCGGCAGGATCTGGTAGATAGTCAGGCTTTCAAGCCTTTTTCATTTATAGATGTCTGTACTCAGACATGATAACTTCCGCTTGTGCTTTGATTTGTATGCTCTGAATGTTGGGTCTTGAGACCCCTGTTTGTATTATCTCGCTCCTCGGAGCCTATTGAATAAATACTTGAGTCGTAGAGTCATGTTGTGATGCCATGTTGTATTTGCACATATCGAGCATATTGTGTGTATGTTGTTGAAATGCTTGGTATGTGTGGGATCTGACTATCTAGTTGTTTATCCTTAGTAGCCTCTCTTACCGGGAAATGTCTCCTAGTGTTTCCACCGAGCCATGGTAGCTTGCTACTGCTCCGGAACACTTAGGCTGGCCGGCATGTGTCCTTCTTCGTTCCTGTGTCTGTCCCTTCGGGGAAATGTCACGCGATGAATACCGGAGTCCTGTTAGCCCGCTACAGCCCGGTTCACCGGAGTCCTGCTAGCCCAGTGCTACAGCCTGGATTCACTCGCTGATGACCGACACGTTCGATGCTGGGTCATGGATGCCTGTCCCTGTAAGTTTGTGCCACTTTGGGTTTACGACTAGCCATGTCAGCCCGGGCTCCTTATCATATGGATGCTAGCGACACTATCATATACGTGTGCCAAAAGGCGCAAACGGTCCCGGGCAAAGGTAAGGCGACACCCGTGGGAATACCGTGCGTGAGGCCGCAAAGTGATATGAGGTGTTACATGCTACATCGATGTGGCATCGAGTCGGGGTCCTGACAGCGTTGGTATCAGAGCTTGACTGCCTGTAGGATTACCAAGCCAAACTGGTCGAAGTTGAGTCTAGAAATTCTTTAGTTATGTAAGGGAATTGATTGTGGGATGGAACGTAAGGCTCTTTTTACTCCTTATACCTCATGGCCCTCTAATCTGAGTCATCCTCTTCTCTTCTACGGAGACTAAGAACTAGGGCTTCTCATCTATCTATCAGGATGACGTGTTACTAATCCGTAGACTTATAGAATTGTTGGATTTAAGCCCCTATTCAGTTCTACTACTTCCGTACGTTAACTCCTGATCTCGAAACCTTGGTATTGTGCTTCTGAGTGGCTATGCCACCATTTTTGTAGCATGTCTCAAATCTTTTTGAGCATTTATAGCCGTTATGCTGTCCGAGTCATCCCAGGTTTCTAAACAATCTGATGCACATGCAAATCCTTTCCCTCTGGTTTTTATGTTCCTTTGGGCCAGGTTAATCACACTAATTGCTGAGTTGAGGTATTCTATTGCCTCGACATATATGTTGGAATTATTATTATGACCCTAGGTGTCCTAGGGGATCACCTAGTAAGCTAGCCATGATTTGTGTCCCAGTGTGATGATTCTGGCCTTTATTCTCGAAAGCATTCCGTGATGCTACTTAGTAGTAGGTATTCTATTCCTGGGTTCTTGAACCCGAGATTCACCCTACTTACATCATGTTGATAGTGTTGCTAGTTCCTTTAGGATATTAGTAACCTTTGCGATAGTCCTCGAGGTTCGTGGTACATCCTTCTTCCAATTACCATGAACCATTCTTGGCAGGAGTTCTTCTAACCAAAAGATGACAACAAGAGTGCTCTCGATGAGTTCTCCATGCTATATTGTGACTCTGCCAGCTCAACCTTTCTGCATGGGTTATCCGGAAGAATTATGTTGAACCTGGTTCGACATACTAATCTATGCATCCACAACTCAGAAAGTTATATGTTCCTTTGAGTTGTCCCTCTTTAGTTGTCTACTGACCTTCGTCTATCAATTGATAGTCAAGAGTATGCATGCATTCGTTTATCGATGCCTATTACTCTTGTGGTCCGTCAAGCCATTCTATCGCGGAATGACTAGGAGAAACAAACTCCAGTACCTCTTCCATATCCAGGATTGGGTCAAAGAAGTTGTGCTCCACAGAACAAATTGCTAATCCAGCTTTTGTTCTGCTCTACCTTGGAGTATTACCATCTTTATATCGGGATTGTTATAGGAATTGCACACCATCCTATGAACTCTTGGTACAGTGATACTTCTTGCCATCATTGTTCATTCCTCGGTTCCTGTGTTATTGTAACCGGAATGCCGACAAGTGAATCGTGGTGTGTGAAATCAATACTGCTAGCAACTCCGTTGCTTGGTAGTTAAATGGACAACAACCTCATTCTTAGCGTGCTGATTATTGAGTCATCATTCTAAGATTGATCGTGCTACCTAGTCCTTATTCCTGGTGCACTTTTCAATCAATGAGTTAGGATAGTGTCAACCCTTGCTTGTTTGATTATATCGTCTTGCCCTGAATAGCAAGATTGTTCTCAAGCTTAGTAACATACCGGTGGTTCGTGATTTTCCGAAGATCTTCTCGGAAGTATTACCAGGTTGTCACCTGACCGCTATGTTGAGCTCGTGATCAAGTTGGTTTCTTGTGAACCACCCTCTCTCCAAGATCGGTGTTAGATATCCCTGAGCTAGTTGGTTAAGCTAGACAACAACTTGGAGAGTTGGAAGATAAAAGCTTGCCTGACTTAGTTCGTTCCAAAGGGATATTCTTGTGTAGTGTGTGTTTAAGAAAGATGATATCTTCATCGATTGGTCCCTGTGATCAGTTGCTGGACCTATTGTCTTATCAATCATTTGATTTGAGTGTGGGCTATCGTCAATCAAATCAGTACCAACGATGCTCGTAATGTTGTCTTACTCGTGATTGATCCCTCGAGCATATACCATTACATCTTTGGTCTGACCAATGCTATCACCGTGTTCACATGATGGTGGAAGTCCAGTGATATGGAAATTCCGATGAGTTGTTGTTGAGCCCATCAGTAGCCTTTCGTCTCCCCCCATGAATCATGTTGAACATCAACCTAGTGTTGAAAATTTTGTAAGTAATGTCTTCGTGCTCCGTTCATGAAGCCTATGTTTGGATGAAAGTAGTGACTTCCTCTAATTCATGTGCATCTGATGTAAGTTGCCGCCATGAATTCGAGGAAGATTGTTTTGTTTCCTTTGGAATCATCCCAAATCAGTCATGCACACGTGCGAAGTATTATGTAGTCTGGAGGCTTGCAACCTTCATTCTATATGTGTCCCTAGCACACTAAGCCACTGATTGACTTGTTCAAGGAAAAGAAGTCTATGCTTGGGATCTAATCCATGGACTTGCGTAAAGACTTCGATATCCTCGATGATGGTTCCCCACCTGAACTCGGTAGTGTTTAATTATAAGACTACTACGTGGCCATGCTTGTCTGGGACAACGTGTTCACATGTTTGTAGCAGAACCAGCTCATGTTTTGGAGCTTACTATCGTAGTTCATTCCCCGAGAATCTCGCAACGTCATCTCGTCGATTTGTGTTGCAAACTTTCATTTTTCTTCCTAGACTCGATGAGTCTGGAATATCCTGACACCAACCAGATCTGAATCTCAGGCAGATATGATGGTTTGGAACATTTCCCAAGAACTATAATATCGGTCCCTCGGAAACCGGTAAAGTGGATGTCGTGGCCAACACACCCCGCCGGGAGACCTAATATTGTAGTATCTTGATTGGAGAAGTTGGCCACCTCCCCATAGGGATTTCGTAGGATTTACTCCCTAGTTGCCCCTATGGATTTTTGAGATCCCGAAGTCCGACCTTTTACTTGATGTTCTAGATATCAAACCATATCTATGGGTGGATTACGCTAGCACATCAAGGAGAACATTAGAAGCGGAGTGCTAAATGTCTCTCGGTCGATCATCCAGATTTCGTCCCCTTGGCCTCGTTAAGGTGAAATCTGAGAAAGTGTTATCTTCCTTTGCATCTGCATCATCCATCATCATTCATCATGGTAGCAAGTTGTGTTGCCAGGATCCTTGACACGGATGTTGGTAAAACCCTGATGAATATGGAAATGCTCAAGTTCTTGAGAGCACGCGCAAGTGCTAGGTTTGATCGTCGGCATTAACTGTATAGTGCTCTCAGTTTCTTCGGCTATGCTATAACCTTTTCAAACAGTGAATTCACTCTCTATTGTTGGGTTCTTCCCCAGTTACCAGAATCATTCCCAGCATTTGCATTTTGTTCCCAGCTTGCACCGCCAATGTGCCATTCTACCATGGGTCCCTTCCATTTCCGGTGATAAGCAAAAATCATCCATTGCGTTGTCTTCAACAAGGTAGTCCACATCATCCATTCTAGTCCGGGTGTACCATTCCTTTGCACTCCGCCAAACGATCGTTGTGAATTGCCTTAGGCTGGTATGAAGAGTTTCAATGAGCTCTGAATCAAAAGTAATTCTTTTGCCACTTAGGGGAATAGCTCTTTGCGTCACCTTTCCTAAGGTGTCCCGTTATGGAGTCATGGCAATCATCTCCTTGTTACTTTGAAACCATGCACCATTTTACTTAAGCGTGGAATGGTTGCCTACCAATTTGAACCTTCGTCATCCATTTCTTTACCATCATTCCTAATGTGTGTTTGGTGTCTCAACTCAAGAGTTGTTCTTACGTCTCTCCATGAACTGATCTTGAGTTGCTCGATCTTCAAAGACGAGTAAATCCTGTAGGGTTTTCCCCTTCGTTCTGTTGTCGTGTCGAGTGAAGATCTCGAAAGAAAAGACGTCAAGACCAAGATGATGGAATGGATCACCATCTCCGAGAAGGGCAATTGGATCATGAAGATTGTGATAGTTTTGTGACTCCCCTTTTCCTCTTACCTCACGTCTTGAATCTCGGGGCGAGATTCTTGTTTAGTGGGGGTGAGCTGTCACAGCCCCAGATCAGCCCTTGTTTGTTTTTGCTTTAGCATCCATGCATCATGTTTAAATTTTATGAAACTTGAAATGGGGATTGCCTAAACCCTAGCATTAAAGGAATTCAAATAGGTTCAACTAAAAATATTTTTCAGTGAATCCAATTGGCTTTAGAAAATGTTCATCAATTCTGGGGAAATGCTATAAACCATAACCAGAGGTGCTGCACATTTTCATGATATATTGGGCTCTGGATTTAAATCATACCTTATTTGCATTTGGGCATTTAAATTTTATATATTATATTAAATGTCCAAATATTCATGAACTGAAATTCTGGTTATTGGAAATAATCCAAATAATGGCCACAAGCAGTCTCATGATTTTTGAAAGTGCATAGGTATTTTTAATAAAGCCCAACAGTTTACAGAAAATTAGAAAACTAAAACAAATAATAAAGAGAGGGAGAGAAGGCCACCAGGCCACCTACCTAACCTACCTGGCGGCCCAGCTGCGGCCCAGCACTGTTGGCCCAGCCCAGCAGTCGCCCCCACCGTCTTCAACCTCCTGCCAGTAGGCAGGAGGGCGTGTGGTCCCCGCGCGTGGGCACGCGCGCGCCACCTCCTGCTTCCCACCGCTGCCCCGACGCGCCTGCGAGTGCCACACACTCCCCCTCGCCCCCTGCACCTCTCCTCTCTCCCCCTGGACCCCATCCCCTCCTCTGCTCCCCTCTCGCGCGCACCACCGAGCGGAGCTCGCCGTCATCGTCGCCGTACCCGTGGCCACCGGCCACCCCTAGCCTCGCCGATGCGCTCAAAGGCTCCGCCTCGACCCCCTCCTCCTCCTCACCGAGCCACGCCCCTCCAGAAGCCCCCGAACGTCCTCTCCGGGCTCGTCTCCTACCTCGGACCCGCCGGTCGCCGTCGCCCGATTTGTTGAACTCCGGCCGTTCCCGAGCAAGCCGAGCCCCTCTTCGTGATCGCTGTGAGCTCCTCCACCCTTTCCCCCTCTTCCCCGCTTCATTTGATCGCCGTAGCCGTCGCCCCCTTTATGGCCGAAACGCGCCGCCGCCTGAGCTCAACGTCGGCGTAGCTCCGGTGACCATTTGGTCACCCTGGCGTGCCTAACTCGCTCCCCGCATCGCGTAGCGCTCCGCTAGCCTCTCACCTCGCTCGTTTGCACACCGTAGCACTAACTCGCCCCAACCCCGAGCTCCGGCCGCCGCCTCGGGCTCCACTCCGGCGAACCCCGGCCACCCCCGCACCTCCCCTTGGTCTCCCTAGATGCACGCGGTCATGGGCTACCTCCTGGTGCTCTTCGCGCGTCCAACCGCAGCCCATAGCGCAACTCCGGCGAGCCTCCGCCGCGAGATGTGGTCGCCGGCGCCTAATCCGGCGACGCTGACGTGGCGTTGCCATTAGCGGCTAATCCCCCCAATTAGCACACTAACAGACACTGACAGCGGGCCCCGTAGCGGGTCAAAGCCCGAGTCAACGCGGGTTTAGTGTATGTCTCACTGACCAATGGACCCCACGGGTCAGGTTTGACCTGGGGCGCCCAGTTGACTCTGCTGACGTCACAGTGACGTGGTGCTGACGCCATAAATCATTTTCTGGATTTATTATTATTCAGGAAATTTCAGAAAATACCCCAAACTTCTAAAAATCATATAAAATCAACCGTAACTCCAAATCAAATAAATTATATATGAAAAATGATCAGAAAAATATGAAGAATCTGTTTATGCCATGATCATGCATGATTGAACAAGTTAACCTCACTGAATAGGATGAATCATGATTAGGGTAATTTATGAACTAGTGTTTGGAGTTGGAGTTTAACCTTGTTTGAATTCCACTTCAATTAACTTGGCTTACTGCTGCATTAGGTCAATTCAGTTCCTTAGCATGATCATGCATCATATTGCTGCATTGCATTGATTGTGTTTCTTCCTTGTTTGCCGGTGCTTGTTCCCTCTCGATAGACGTGGTTCCGACGATGAGATCGATGACACCGATGAAGAACTATATTGTCTTCAGAAGTGCCAGGCAAGAAAAACCCCCTTGTTCATTCCGATACAATCCTACTCTCTCGCCCTGCTCTCTTTTACTGCATTAGGACAACAACGAGTCATTTGTTACTTGCTGCGGTAGCTGAACCCCTTTATCCTCTGCATGACCTGTCATTGCCACAGTAAATAGATGAAACCCACTAGTATGAGTAGGAGTTGTTTGAGCCCTGTTGTGCCTACTCATTCATGTTTGTTTGTCATGCCTGCTACTGCTTAGAGTTGAGTCAGGTCTGATTCATCGGGAATGAATCAGAGGTGTGTGAACATGTCCTACTGTGTGTGAGCTAAGTGTGTGAACACGATTTGGTAAAGGTATCGGTGAGAGGCCATGTAGGAGTACATGGTGGGTTGTCTCATTGAAGCCGTCCTCAGGAACTGAGTTCTGTGTTTGTGATCCATGATTCAGCTACTACCACGCATTGGGCCCGAAACCAATGGACCCTCTCGGCTTCTTAATCACCCTTGTCCTCTGTCCAGGAGTTGCAAGTAGTTTCTGGTGTTTGTAGTATGCTGGAGGCCGTGGGCAGCGCTGACCGGAGGGGTGGGCTGTGATGCGGTAGGCACGTGGCACGGTGTACCGGGCGCCCGTTTGGTGTCTCGGGAACCCTGTCACACATCGTTTGGGGCTGTGAGCGAAACTCCGGCCGGATCTCCTCATGGATGGAACCCGAATAGGCGATAAACCTGGACTAGAGACTTGAGTGTTTAGGTAGGCCGTGGCCGACACCCACGTTGGGCTTCCGCTTGAAGGTTGCCGAGTACATGTCGTGTAAACGGCGGTAAGTGGTGAGAGCGTGTGTGAAGAAGTACACCCCTGCAGGGTTAACATCATCTATTCGAATAGCCGTGTCCGCGGAAAAGGACTTCTGGGTTGCCTGTATCAGTTCATAGACAAGTGAAAGTGGATACTCTAAAATGCGCAAGATAAGCGTGAGTGCTATGGATGGCGTTCTCGTAGGGAGACGGGAGCGGATCCATAGTGGTGTATTGATATGGTGAATATGTGGACTCGTGTGCGCCACCTCAAAAGAGTTACTTGCAGTCGTAGTTCAGGATAGCCACCGAGTCAAAGCTGGCTTGCTGCAGTTAAACCCCACCATCCCCTTTGTTGATAATGATGCATATGTAGTTAGTTCTGATGTAAGTCTTGCTGGGTACATTTGTACTCACGTTGCTTAATTTATGTTTTTGCAGAGAGACTTCAGTCTCACTAGTAGTTCCACGTGGACTTCGACGTTTAGCTTGTTACCTCAGCTACGATCTTGTGCCCTCGGCAGGATCTGGTAGATAGTCAGGCTTCTCAGCCTTTTTCATTTATAGATGTCTGTACTCAGACATGATAGCTTCCGCTTGTGCTTTGATTTGTATGCTCTGAATGTTGGGTCATGAGACCCATGTTTGTAATATCTCGCTCCTCGGAGCCTATTGAATAAATACTTGAGTCGTAGAGTCATGTTGTGATGCCATGTTGTATTTGCACATATCGAGCATATTGTGTGTATGTTATTGAAATGCTTGGTATGTGTGGGATCTGACTATCTAGTTGTTTATCTTTAGTAGCCTCTCTTACCGGGAAATGTCTCCTAGTGTTTCCACCGAGCCATGGTAGCTTGCTACTGCTCCGGAACACTTAGGCTGGCCGGCATGTGTCCTTCTTCGTTCCTGTGTCTGTCCCTTCGGGGAAATGTCACGCGATGAATACCGGAGTCTTGTTAGCCCGCTACAGCCCGGTTCACCGGAGTCCTGCTAGCCCAGTGCTACAGCCTGGATTCACTCGCTGATGACCGACACGTTCGATGCTGGGTCATGGATGCCTGTCCCTGTAAGTTTGTGCCACTTTGGGTTTACGACTAGCCATGTCAGCCCGGGCTCCTTATCATATGGATGCTAGCGACACTATCATATACGTGTGCCAAAAGGCGCAAACGGTCCCGGGCAAAGGTAAGGCGACACCCGTGGGAATACCGTGCGTGAGGCCGCAGAGTGATATGAGGTGTTACATGCTAGATCGATGTGGCATCGAGTCGGGGTCCTGACAATCCCTTCGAACGGCATCATGCTATGCAGGAACGTCGGCCCGAGTTGGATGATATCGTCCACGATATGGACCAGCAGATGCACCATAACATCGAAGAATGCGGGCAGGAAGTACATCTCAAGCTCGCATAGTATCACCACGATCTCTTCCTGTAGCCTTCTGAGTTGCCTCACGCCAACAGACTTCCGAGAGATGACGTCGAAAAAGTTGCATAGGCCAAATAGGGTTTCACGGACGTGCGCGTCCATGATCCCACGGATTGCAACTTGAATTATCTGCGTCATCAGCACGTGACAGTCGCGAGACTTCATCCTGCTGAACTTCAGCTTCGCTGGGTCTAGGTATCTGCTTATCTTCCCCGCGTAACCGTAAGGAAGTTTTACTCCTACGAGGCAGGTGAAAAACTGCTCGATCTCTTCCTGACTTAGAGTGAAGCACGCGGGAGGGTAGTCAATTCCGGTCTTCTTGGCCTTTTGGCCTTTGCGACAACTTTCCGTGTCCTGCTTTGCCTCATCATCATCATCATCATCATCATCATGATCATCACATATAGCGTGAAGCTCCTGCCTGATGCCCATTGATTTCAAGTCTGCCCTTGCTTTCGGCCCATCTTTGGTCCTCTCTGGCATGTTGAGCAGGGTACCAAGCAGACTCTCGCACACGTTCTTCGTGATATGCATGACATCAAGGCTGTGAGGCACACGGTGGATCTTCTAGTATGGCAAGTCCCAGAAAACAGACCTCGTTTTCCATACCTTCAGCAGCGGCTCTGGCGCCTTTCGCTTCTTTCCCGGCTTTGGCGCCTTTTGCTTCATTCCCGGCAGTGGGCAGTCTTTCCAATTTTTCAACAGCTCGTCTATTTCCTCGCCGCTCCTTGTACACAGACGTCCTCGGGGTTCGGTTTCACCATCGAACAGATCCTTGCGTTTTCTCCACGGGTCATCGTCGCGAAGCCACCTTCGATGTCCCATGAACACGGTTTTTGAAGACCCGGGATCTCTATCTAGCTGGCGATACGTTGTGTCATCCATGCACCTGACGCATCCAGAAAATCCGTGGACCACCTGCCCCGCGACATATCCGTAACCGAGATAGTCGTGCACCATCGTGAGCAGCTCGGCTCTCATAGGGAAATATTCTTTCTCTGTGGCGTCCCACGTATTGGTTGGCGTTTTCCACAGTGTGTCAAGCTCCTCTTTCAGCAGCCCCAGATACAGATTGATGTCGTTCCCTGGTTGTTTCGGTCCTTCAATTAGCATACTCATGTGAATGTACTTCCTCTTGATGCACAACCAGGGGGGAAGGTTGTACATCCACACAAACACAAGCCAGGTGCTATGTGTGCTTCTCTGGCTGCCAAACGGATTGACTCCATCGGTGCTCGCGCCCAGCATGATGTTCCTTGGATCGTTCCCAAATTCTAGGTCTTCAAAGTTCAACTCTTGCCACTGGCTCGCATCCTTAGGGTGACTCAGCATCTTGTCTTTTTTATCTATCTCCGGATCATTTGCGTCATCTTCTCGCTTCTTCTCCTCCCTATCCGCGTGCCAACGCAGGAGCTTTGCTACCTTAGGGTCCGCGAAATACCGCTGCAGACGAGGAGTGATCGGAAAGTACCACACCACTTTTCGAGGAGCTTTCTTCCTCTTCTTGTATCGAGTGACGCCGTACACAGGACATATGGTAGACTCTGTGTGCTTGTCCCGATAAATGATGCAATTGTTCATGCACACATGGTATTTCACGTGCCGTAAATCCAGAGGACACACGATTTTCTTCGCCTCCTCCAAACTGGTCGGGCACTTGTTCCCCTTGGGAAGACGTTCATGCCAGAATGACATGTTCTCGTTGAAGCATGCGTCGGTCATTTTGTGTTTTACCTTCATCTCCAGAGCCATGAGCGTTACTTTCAGGCGGGTATCCTCGGGCCTGCATCCTTCATACAATGGAGTAACCGCGTCTAACTCAAGTTGATCCATCTTGGCTTTCTCTCGGGCGGCAGCTCTTGCGTTATCCGTCTGCTTGAGAAGCAGCTCTTGAATATGAGGGTCCTGCACCCAGCCCATCAATGGTCCAACGTCGTCTGCTCCGCCGGCATCATCATCTTCATGATCACGCCCGTCGTCTGCTCCGGCATCTTCCTCATCATCATGTCCTGCATCTTCTACATGATGACTGTGTACAGCATCACCGTCGTGATCATCTCCTGGGGATTCTTCATCTTCTCGCCCGCCCGAGCCGCGGTGGTTGTCTTGCTGCCTTTCCTCATTTCTTGCCCGGCCCCCATGGACGACTTCGTAGTCATCTTCATCACCTTGCCACCGATAGCCATCCATGAAACCACGCAAGAGCAGGTGGTCCCGCACCTGCCCGGATTCCGGGTCCGGAATAAGGCTCTTCAGCTTGCATCTTCGACACGGACATCTTATCTCCGTCTCGTTCTTTTGAAGCATCTCGGCCTTCGCGGACCTCAAAAACCTATTCACGATGCCTTCGGTCATCGTGCGGACCATGGTCGCCTGCGGGGTAGAGCAAAACGATATTTTAGAACCAAGAAAAAATTTGGCATGACTTTCCCTAAAAATAGGACCAAAAAGAATGCTTAATGCCAAAATTCTCGCCGAAATGGAAATGAATCAACATTCCGGCAAAATATTGGCAACTATCACATTTCAAATACCGGTACACCTCCAAACACAAACACATATGCAACACCACAAACATATGCAACACCACGAACATACATAGATCTAGCTAGGCCATAAAAAGTGCATGTGCACATTGTTGTAGGGAGAACAACATAAATATAGCTTCCCCCCTTACTTACCTATCAAAACAAGGTAATTTAACCACTTAATTTGAATGAATCTATGGTGGAAATGAGGTGAAAAAGAGGAGGCACCCGAGACAAGGAGGAGGTGGAGATAATGAAGTGGGGAGAAAGTGAGTGTGGGTAGGAGAGGCTGTCCAAAATATCTTGTTGCTGCCCACTTACTAATGGCGCACCAACTCTAAATGCGCCATTAGTAATCCAGGTTACTAATGGCGCACCTTCTGGTGGTGCGCCATTAGTAGTTTTGCAAAAAAAAACATACTAATGGCGTACTGTCCCACAGTGCGCCATTACTAGTTTAAACTAGTAATGGCGCACGGTGGAACAGTGCGCCATTAGTAGTTTTGCAAAAAAGGGAATAAAAAATATAATAAAAAAACAACATTTGTGGCGCACTTTCCGACAGGTGCGCCATTACTAGTTACAACTAGTAATGGCGCACTGTGTCTGGATGCGCCACTAGTATGTTTGGACAGGCGCACTAGTTCAAAAAAAAATTGATACTAATGGCGCACCCTGGGCCAGGTGCGCCATTAGTAGTTTCAACTCTAATGGCGTATCAGAAGGTGGTGCGCCATTAGTATATACTAATGGCGCACCGCTTGTCTGGTGCGCCATTAGTGTCAATCCCATCTATAGCCCTTTTTCTAGTAGTGAGAGAAAGAATATTTCCCTATGAGAGCCGCACTGCTCACGACGGTGCACGACTATCTCAGTTACGGATATCTCGCGGGGCAGGTGGTCCATGGATTTTCTGGATGCGTCAGGTGCATGGATGACACAACTTATCACCAGCTAGATAGAGATACTGGGTCTTCAAAAACCGTGTTCATGGGACATCTAAGGTGGCTTCGCGATGATGACCCATGGAGAAAACGCAAGGATCTGTTCGATGGTGAAACCGAACCCCGAAGACGCCCGCGTACGAGGAGCGTCGAGGAAATAGACGAGCTGTTGAAAAATTGGAAAGATTGCCCACTGCCGGGAAAGAAGCAAAAGCCGTCGGAGCCGGGAAAGAAGCGAAAGGCGCCAGAGCCGCTGCTGAAGGTATGGAAAACGAGGTCTGTTTTCTAGGACTTGCCGTACTAGAAGATCCACCGTGTGCCTCACAGCCTTGATGTCATGCATATCATGAAGAACGTGTGCGAGAGTTTGCTTGGTACCTTGCTCAACATGCCTGAGAGGACCAAAGATGGGCCGAAAGCAAAGGGCAGACTTGAAATCAATGGGCATCAGGGAGGAGCTTCACGCTAATGATGATGATGAGGCGAAGCAGGACACGGAAAGTCGTCGCAAAGGCAAAAAGGCCAAGAAGACCGGAAATGACTACCCTCCCGCGTGCTTCACTCTAAGTCAGGAGGAGATCGAGAAGTTTTTCACCTACCTCATAGGAGTAAAACTTCCTTACGGCTACGCGGGGAAGATAAGCAGATACCTAGACTCAGCGAAGCAGAAGTTCAGCGGGATGAAGTCTCACGACTGTCACGTGCTGATGACGCAGATACTTCCAGTTGCAATCCGTGGGCTCATGGACGCGCACGTCTGTGAAACGCTATTTGGCCTATGCAACTTTTTCGACATCATCTCTCGGAAGTCGGTTGGCGTGAGGCAACTTAGAAGGCTACAGGAAGAGATCGTGGTGATACTATGCGAGCTTGAGATGTACTTCCCGCCTGCATTCTTCGATGTTATGGTGCATCTGTTGGTCCATATCATGGAGGATATCGTCCAACTTAGGCCGACGTTCCTGCACAACATGATGTCGTTCTAATGGATGAATGGTGTCATCAAAGGATACGTTCGCAACATGTCATGTCCAGATGGAAGCATAGCCAGGGGCTTTCTAACCGAGGAGTGCATCTCCTACTGCACGAATTATCTAGGAATTGAGAACCCCGTTGGTCTGCCCGTCAACAGGCACCTCAGCAAGCTCGCTGGATGGGGTCACCGCGATGGTCACCCGAAATGCATGTCGACTTCGAGGGTCGACTCGCTGACTTTGAAAGAGCAAACCTAGTCGCGCTACAACACATAGACGTGGTCGATCCTTGGGTGGTAGAGCACAAAACCTTTATTGAGAAGACGTACAATGACCGAGGCCAACAGAGGACGGACGGAGATATAATCAAAGAGCACAACTCATGTTTCATGCGTTGGTTCATGGAGAATCTTCTGTCATATCCTTTACACGAGGATTCTTCCGCAGAAGAAAAACTCATATTCGCCTTGTCACATGGCGCCGAGCACAACCTGATGACCTATGAGGCGTACGATATCAATGGCTACACATTCTACACCGAGGACAAGGACATGAAGAATGATGGTTATCAGAACTCCGGGGTAATGATGGAATCCTACACCAGTAATGACAAGGACAGATACTACGGAAGGATCGAGGAGATCTGGGAGCTGAGCTAGCTGGAGAGAAGGTCCTGATGTTCCATGTCAGATAGGCCAAGAGCGTCCTAAAAGAAGACCAGCATTTCACCACCATGGTTATACCCGAAGCCGAATACAAGACCACGGGCGCAAACGTCACCGTGAAAAATGAGCCATGGGTACTGGCTTCCCAAGTGGACCAATGCTTCTTCATTACTGTCGGTGTCAAAACCGGCGAATCTCGGGTAGGGGGTCCCGAACTGTGCGTCAAGGCCGGGTGGTAACAGGAGACAAGGGACACGATGTTTTTACCCAGGTTCGGGCCCTCTTGATAGAGGTAATACCCTACTCCTGCTTGATTAATATTGATGATATGGGTAGTACAAGAGTAGATCTACCACGAGATCAAGGAGGCTAAGCCCTAGAAGCTAGCCTATGGTATGATTGTTGTATATGGAGTTGATGTCCTACGGACTACAACCCTCCGGTTTATATAGACACCGGATAGGGTTAGGGTTACACAGAGTCGGTTACAATGGTAGGAGATCTTGAATATCCGCATCGCCAAGCTTTCCTTCCACGCCAAGGAAAGTCCCATCCGGACACGAGACGAAGTCTTCAATCTTGTATCTTCATAGTCCTGGAGTCCGGCTGAAGGTATAGTCCGGCTACCCGAACACCCCCTAATCCAGGACTCCCTCAGTAGCCCCTGAACCAGGCTTCAATGACGACGAGTCCGGCGCGCAGATTGTCTTCGGCATTGCAAGGCGGGTTCCTCCTCCAAGTCCTTCATAGAAGATCATAAACACCAAGAGTAGTGTCCGGCTCCGCAAAATAAGTTTCCACATATGGCCATAGAGAGAATAATATTAACACAAATCAAAACTGCTGACGTATTCCGCAGCGCGTCATCACACTACGGCCAAGTCCTTTACTCGAATCATTTTTACTTTTCCACCTCAGCATGTTTTGCGAGTGGGTTTCCTTGGCACGTCTTGTCAAAGCAGAGATCGTGTACCCCTTTTACGGGATTCTCATCAATACGGACGTGGGTAACCCAACCGCGCCCGTTACCACGTTTCCTCGATTAAAGACGAGTCCCGAACGGTAACGGGGAGGGCTCTTGGTATTCAACCTCTTATAAAGAGACCAAGGCCTTACTCCTTTTTTCAATCTCAAGCGAGTTCGCCCGTCGCCTCGAGTTCCAACACCCTAGGCTCCAGATTCCAGGCGCTTCGAACCTTCGAAAATGTCCGGTTCTGACCTTCAAGGCCGATGGACGCCCTCCTCCATCACGGAGGAGGACGTACTAAAGTTGAGGGAGGCTAAGTTCCTGACCGGCGAAATTTCACATAGTTGCCTGCTCAAGGGCAGGTCATTCCCAGTCCCCAGCCCGGTGAGAGCGTGGTGTTCATGTCTCACTTCCTTCGGGGGTTGGGCTTCCCAATGGATCCCTTTGTGAGGGGACTGCTATTTTATTACGAGCTGGAATTCCATGACTTAGCTCCGGAGTCCATCCTCCATATCTCCTCGTTTATTGTCGTGTGTGAAGCGTTCCTTCGTGTTACCCCTCACTTCGGATTATGGCTCAAGACCTTCAAAGTGGAGCCGAAGATGATCAAGGGACGGCACGCAGAGTGCGGAGGCGCTGTTATAAGCAAAAATGTTGATGCTCCATGGCCCGAGGGCTCTTTTCAAGAGGAGCTAGGCTTGTGGCAACGAGAGTGGTTTTATATTACCGCTCCCCGGAGCACCAAGTGGGTGGCGCCTCCTGCCTTTCGCTTGGGTCCCCCACCACGGCTAGCGTCATGGGTCAACAGAGGGTTAGATTGGGGTTTGCCCAAAGACGTGCCCTTGTTACAGGGCCGCATTAAGGATCTCTTGGAAGGAGACCTCAGCCTTGTCAAGGTGACACAGGTCATGCTGATTCGTTGAATATTGCCCGGCAAACGTTGCTCCCTTCGTCTGTGGGAGTTTAATCCAAAGGGACCGCGAGCTCTCCAGAATTTCATGGGCGCAACGCCCGCGGAGATGTATAAACTGTTCTTCGGATCACAAGAGATGTGTCCGGATTTAACCGAGGACGCAGGCCTAAGCTGCAATCGCCCAGATAATCAAGTAAGCAACCTTGTGCCCGGACCTTCTATCCGTATAATTGTCATAAACTTGCCCCTAAAAGAGCCGTCCTTTTAAACAGGAGTGGATAGCGAAGGCAAAGCTGATCAGGTGTCCGGCTCCCCTTCCCGAAACCAGGCTGGATCCCGTGCTGGTCAAGATGCTGGAGATAATGCCTTTGGAGGGAAGGAAGGGGGAGGACAAGGAAACTATGGCCTCCTCGAAGGAGGCTGCTCCGAAGGGAGGAACTGACAATTCCTCTCCTAAGGGGAAGAAGAGAGCCGCCTCTGACGACCCGGAAACCATGGCCTCGAAGCGGGGGAAAAATCCTCGTCAGAGGGTCCGACGCCGGGGAGTTCCTCGGTCGGACTGCGCCCTCAAGGGGATCAGCCCTCCAGCGAGCCATAAGTAGAGAAAGATTTTCCTTTTGAGGGATGAGGGAAATCCTTGATTTATATCTGAGAAGATTAACCGAATTTTTACCTTGTAGCTCGGACCTCCGCCCTTCTCAGCAGAGCTCGTCTTTGGGGGATCTCCTTCTGGAGATGATGGAGAGCGTGACGCCTCCCCCTGCCGTGCCGCCTAGCGAGGCGGGCGACCCTGAGGTGTCCTCGTGGAGGGTTTCTCCGAATCCGGCAGGGGCGGAAGATAGCTATGTGGCCCCTCGAGGTTCTCCGCGTCTGTCCTTCGAAAGAGGTCATGGGACAAGTCCGGCACCGTCTGGTGCTCGGCCGAAGGAGCTAAAGATTCTGCTGGGGCGAGCTTCTATCTCGAAGGAGCACCGTGCATTGATGGGCACGGTGATTGAAAGGATCTCATCCACAGAGAGCGGATTGCATGAGGCCGTCAAAAGTTTACTGACGGGTTTTGAGGTACATTAGATAATGTACACTTTTGTTAGTTGCGCATGAATAAGATGTGCCCTGTGTAGATAGTAGCCCCTGAGACTCTACGCATCGTCAAGAAATGACGGCACGCGGAGGATGATAATCCCAGGTCTAAGATGTCGCCTTTGAATGTAGGCGACAGGGTGTCCGGAATCGAGCCGAACTGATGATTTTGCCGAACTAAAGCGGCTACTGGACGTGGCAGATGCCGACATAGCGCTTGTCAACAAGCGGTTTGATGAGGCTCAAGGTATGTAATTCCTCAGGCGGCATCAGGTATGAAGAGTTTTATGCCAGTGTCTTACGATGTGTGTGCTTGACGCAGATGGTGCGGCCGCCGTGGAGAGTCTTAGGGCAGAACTTGCCCAAGCTAAAGAACAAGCCAGAGAAAGTGATGCGGCTGCCAAGAAAGCCCTTGAAGAGTTGAGAGCCAAACAGGCTGCTCATTGCCGAAGCAAGGAAGAGATGGCCGAAAAGTTAAAGAGCGCTGCAGACCGTTGCAGACTTCTTGAGAAAGAAGACCAGGCGAAACAGACGGACTTAGAGAGGGCCGTTGCCAATGCCAAGGACGCGCGCTCTGCAATGAGAGCTGCGAAGGAGGAGGTGCGTCAGGCCGAACAGATTGCGGCTGGAAAGCCCTTTATGCTGCGAAGGAAATTTTGCGATCCGAAGTTTGCTCCGTTGGACCGGATGTGACCGAACACTTTCGAGATCAGAAAGATCGTGAAGTGGAAAAGCTTTTCTGGTCGCAGTTTCACAATCCAGAGTGTCCACTGGCAGTGGACGATCGTTTGGCTCAATGGGCTGAACTGAATAGGTTGTCCGACCTCGCCATGAAGTACGTCATGGGTCATCTATGGCCGAGGAGATCGGAGACGAAGAGTTATTTCAGCTTGGTGCAGCAATTCCTTGACGCAGTGCCGCGTATTAATGCAATGAAGAGGTCAGCATGCATAGAGGGCGCAAGGATGGCTCTTGCCCGTGTCAAGACATACTGGGCAGAGATGGAGACCATCGTTGTTGCGTCCCGAGATTCGGACAAAAGCCGAGTACCCTCCAAGCACTATTTTCAGGAAGTCCTTGAAGGCGCTCGTGTAATAGAGACGCAGTGCTCGAAAGATGCTATTTTATGATAGCATATGTAATTATAAAGTAATATTTTGATAAACTATAGTGGCCTTTTTATACTTGTGCCTTCAAGTATTGGGAACACCTCTTGTGCGGCCGTTTTTATATATACAAAATCTGAAAGATGGCAGTTGTTGGCTTCAGGCCCCACGCACATAGTGCGGGGGTGCTCGCAAAAGACGCATTTTCACACTTAACCCAACATCTTGGTCCTACAAAGGAGGTGATAGCGCAGCGGGCCAGGCAACCGGACTATAATGCTTTAACACTTTCACTTAGCCATAGGAGCTTGACAGTGAGACTATTTAGGTAGCCCCTTGGTGGCGACTCCGCTCGCCCGAGTTCGAGGCGCGTATGTGCCTAACCGGGAAGCGGCCCTTCGTTAAAGCGGAGGAATCTGATAGATTCCGATAGGTCATCAAGTGGCTGACCAGTCTCACGCTACATCATGACAGTCAGTTTTCGGCTTTCTCTACTGAGGTGCTCGCCCGGCCGAACCAGGGCACAATCGCAGTAGTTCTCCTGTTGCTACCTTAGCCGATAGAGCGGAACGTAAGGTAGCCGAACTCAGGAGCCGGGCAACCCAACATTTGACCAAAGACATGATTCGGAACTGATGCATATAATGCCAAAACTCGCGACGCTGAACACTCCCTAAGGTGTTCGGTCTTTATGAGTGCGGTCGAAACAACACTCTTCATTAAAAAAAGCCCCTAGTGTCCAGGTACGTGCAAAAATTCTGACGTGGCCACATGCCAAGACGCCAGCCTCTTCCTTGGTTATATCCGAAAAAACCAGGGGATGTATAGCAACAAGAGACAGTAAAAAAGGTTTACGCAGGGTCTTAATCTAAAAAGAATCCTTTAGGACGGTTCCCTACTGCACGTCTGCGCCTGTGTCTCTGTTGTGCCGTATCCTGGACGGGGGCCGCACGATGTTCATCTGTAAAAGAGAGGAACTGAGTTGAAAACGGGTCGTGCCGAACAAAAGTTTAAAATAAACAAAGTATAAAGTAAAATATATGAAATTGAGCTTTATTGTCTCTTATTGTATATGCATGGAGCCCCTAGTGCGGGGGTATATGGCCACTAAGCCTGCATCAATGATGATTTTGTATGGAACTCGTCTATCTGCGTTCGTGGTCTTTAATGACCTATTTCAAAGTTTTTTGGCCGGTGAGGCCATTTTACTGTGGGGCTGTCAAAGCGGCCGCACAGTCCTCCGCTTGTGGAAGCGCACTTTAGTGCTTCCCCTTCAAAGAGATGATGCCTCGTGGACCAGGCATCTTAAGCGTGAGCGATGCATAATGCGGTATTGTGTTAAAGCGAGCGAAAGCTTCGCGTCCCAGTAGTGCTTGATAGAGACTTGAGAACGGGACGATATGGAAGGTCAGCTTTTCGTGGCAGAAGTTATCGGCAGAGCCGAATGTAACTTCGAGCCGGAGAAAACCCATACAATGGGTGTCCGGACCAGGTGTTACCCCTTGATAGGAGGTTTTGCTGCGGCGGATTCTTGCTGGGTTTATCCCCATGTGATGGATTGTATCCTAATATATCAGGTTTAGTCCACTGCCACCGTCCATAAGGACATTTGAAAACTGGAGTCTGCCAATTATTGGATCGAGTATCAAGGCAGTCCAGCCTGCATTCTTGATATTTCTAGAATAATCTAGCTGATTGAAGATGATTGGTTTTGACAACCAGTGGCGGGACCCTTTGGGGATAGGTCGTGTGGTGCGTACCTTTATGGGTGCCGCACGTTTTGTTATGTGAAGTAAGTTTACTGTTTTTACTTCTTGTGGGAAGTTCTTTTGTTTCCTGGTGCTCTGCTTTTGGGGTTCGTCCTCGTCTTCGCTTGGTGTGTCGAGCCCCTTGTGTTCGGCATTGAGTCTGCCGGATTGTTTGAAAACCCAACAATCTCTGTGGGTATGGTTAGCAGGCTTCCCGGGAGTACTATCTATCTGACATATCCTGTCCAGGATTTTATTTAAGTTGGATGGATTGTCCCTGTTATCCTGGAGGGGCGGTTTTGTCTGATTTTGTCGTGAGCCTTTGAATCCGGCATTGACTGCCGTGCTCTTCGG
Organism: Triticum aestivum; assembly: GCF_018294505.1. NCBI lineage: Eukaryota > Viridiplantae > Streptophyta > Magnoliopsida > Poales > Poaceae > Triticum > Triticum aestivum. The sequence continues at coordinate 712,863,190 of NC_057806.1, forward strand.
ACTTTTTTCCTTAGTCCAGCGACGGTCCTTGTTGTGTCGCGGTTTTCCGTTTCCATCCCTAGTTTCAGATGTACTTGGGTCGCTGGGGCTGCACCTTGCCAACCAGCTGTCCTCTCCTGCACAAAAACGGGTCATGAGGCTTGTTAGTGCGGCCATTGTTCTTGGCTTTTCTTGGCCGAGGTGTCTAGCGAGCCATTCGTCTCGGACATTATGCCTGAAAGCTGCTAAGGCTTCGGCGTCCGGACAGTCGACTATCTGATTCTTTTTAGTGAGGAATTTATTCCAGAACTGCCGAGCTGATTCTCCGGGCTGTTGAGTTATGTGACTAAGATCGTCTGCATCCGGAGGGCGGAAATAGGTCCCATAAAAATTTGCTCGGAAAGCATCCTCGAGCTCTTCCCAACTTCCAATTGTGTTTTCAGGAAGGCTTTTAAGCCAATGCCGGGCTGGCCCTTTAAGCTTAAGGGGTAAATATTTTATGGCGTGGAGATCATCTCCTCTAGCCATGTGTATGTGGAGGATATAATCCTCGATCCAGACTCCAGGGTCTGTTGTTCCATCATATGTCTCTATGTTTACGGGTTTGAATCCCTCTGGAAATTCATAGTCCAGGACCTCGTCGGTGAAACATAGGTGGGGTGCGGCGCCCCTGTATTTGGGTGTGCCTGATTCTGATGATGGCTTTATTGCATTGCTTACAAGAGCTTGCTTTCTTGGCCCATAAATGGACCTAACTGGGCCATGATGCGAATCCTTAGGTGGGTCGCATGCCGATTTAAGTGCGGCGCCGCTTGCCGCTTTATGGGGTCGTCTATTCGACCATGTGGCTTTCTTATTTTTTGAGTGCGAGGGCTCTAGGGCCTCTTCATCGAATTCAGGCAGTAGCTTTCTTTTCGGATAGCTTTTAGTGCGGCGACCGTCGCCGTATTTATCTGCGGTATTGATTACTTTGCTCCATCTAATCTGGAGTGCATCTTCCGCTGTTTTTAGCATCCGCGTCTGCTTTTTTAGGCTGCATGCAGTTGCAACGAGCCTCTTGTGGAGATTCTTCTGCTCCATGGGTTTATCCGGCGTGAGGTCGTCCGGAATGCCGTATTCGCCGGAGGAGGGATGTTCGGTTTCTCTATCCGTGTTTCCCTATTCGGACGGTTGCTCTAAGGCCTGCTCGTCGTCTATCGGCTCCTCCTGCTCTATGGCTGGGTTTTTATCGAGGTGGGGCTTGGGTCGGCGTTTACGCTGACGCTTTGATTGCTTTTCGGGGGGTCGATCTCCCATTCCATCCCCCTTTTCCTCGTTGTCGCTTCCTTTAGGGGTATCCACCATGTACACATCGTGAGATGAGGTGGCTGTCCAATGCCCTATGGGCGTTGGTTCATCGGTACCTCTTGCATCGTCATCCATGCTGTCGATGTCTCCGGAGTCGAAGTTGAGCACGTCGTTTAAATTGTCGACAGTGGCTACCAAGTGGGTGGTGGGTGGGCTTTGAATTTCTTCATCGTCCGTATCCCATCCTCACTGACCGCAGTTCGGCCAGGGCTCTCCTGATAAAGAGAGAGACTTGAGAGAATTCAGGATATCGCCAAAAGGCGAGTGCTGAAAGACGTCCGCGGCGGTGAACTCCATTATTGGCGCCCAATCGGATTCGATCGACAGGGCCGCGGGGGGTTCGTAGTCCGGAGAGGACTCCGGATCCTTGGAGTCGTGAGTCACACGGAGTGTGGGGCCGGCGTTCGGCTCGATCGACTTTGAGATTGCAGCCCCCGAGGTGACGTGCAACCGCTCATCCTCGATTGACACACCTGGCTCCGAATTAAGGGTCAGAGCTGGTGCGTTTGCGGCCTCCGGGATATTGTTCGGTGACAGAGCTAGATCATGCCCCACGAGACAGTGCGGCGCGCTTGGTTGTGGCTCGAATCCGTCGAAGATCAAATCTCCGCGGATGTCTGCCAGGTAGTTTAGGCTTCCAAACCTGACTTGATGGCCAGGGGCGTAGCTTTTAATCTGCTCCAGGTGGCCAAGCGAATTGGCCCGCAGTGCGAAGCCGCCGAAGACGAACATCTGTCCGGGGAGAAAAGTCTCACCCTGGACCGCATCGTTGTTGATGATCAAAGGAGCCATCGGGCCTAAAGGCGACGACACAGAGTAACTCTCAATGAAAGCACCAATGTCGGTGTCAAAACCGGCGGATCTCGGGTAGGGGGTCCCAAACTGTGCGTCAAGGCCGGATGGTAACAGGAGACAAGGGACACGATGTTTTTACCCAGGTTCGGGCCCTCTCGATAGAGGTAATACCCTACTCCTACTTGATTAATATTGATGATATGGGTAGTACAAGAGTAGATCTACCACGAGATCAAGGAGGCTAAACCCTAGAAGCTAGCCTATGGTATGATTGTTGTATATGGAGTTGATGTCCTACGGACTACAACCCTCCGGTTTATATAGACACCGAATAGGGTTAGGGTTACAAAGAGTCGGTTACAATGGTAGGGGATCTTGAATATCCGCATCGCCAAGCTTGCCTTCCACGCCAAGGAAAGTCCCATCCGGACACGGGTTGAAGTCTTCAATCTTGTATCTTCATAGTCCTGGAGTTCGGCTGAAGGTATAGTCCGGCTACCCGAACACCCCCTAATCCAGGACTCCCTCAATTACCGACCCGTCAAAGCCCGGTCGTGTTGTCGTGAGGAGAGGGAAAAGGAAGATCATCGGAATGGATGGAGTCGCCAATGAGCAAGACTTGGACAAGTACGGTGACCTGAAGATGGAACATGACGACGACAGTGAAGTGCCATACACCACAAGAAGAAGCAGGACCACCCTACCTAAAGGACGTCCGTTAAACAGAAGAACTCCATTTGCAAAAAAGAAGGACAAGAAGATTGTGAAAAGATAGCTAGCTAAGATCGATTGTATTTAAATTGTAGTCTTCATTTCTCGATTGTATTTCGACAATTTGAAATGATATTTCTTCTGTTCTAGTCCTCATGAATATTTATTTATGTGTTTATTCTGGTATTGAATTTCTAACTCACAAAAAGTATTGAATTTGTTAATATTTTTTGAACTCATGAATATTCTTCCCCTTGGGTGGTGCGCCATTGCTATTCTTCCCCCCTCTATCCGTTTTCCCGTCCCTCCCCGCCCAGATCCCCCTCCATCTCGATCCCCCTCGCAAGATCCCCCTCGCTGCTGACGACCCCCCGCACCCTCCCCCGCTCCACCGCCGCTGATGACCCCCCGCACCCTCCCCCGCTCCACCGCCGCCGACGACCCCCGCACCCTCCCGCGCTCCAACCTAGGTTAGGCTAGGTCGCGTCGCGCCCCAACCCCATTCGCCGCAGCCGCCCACCCCACCCCACTGGTAGCTGCACCTCGTTCCGTCGCCGTGACGAGGAAGCCGGAGCCCGGAGGTGGAGACTTCGGCGGGGCTACTCGCAGTCCATCGGCGGCTGACAAAAAACACCGACGCGACGCGATGAGGCCAGCCCACGACCACAACCATGACCGGCGTCCTCCTCCTTCTACGGTCTGCATCTTCGATGCGACGCCAACCACCGCCTCATCAACGAATGTAAATGCTCCGTCCCTTACTCCCTCCTCTACTCCTCTCCTCTATATAGTGTAATAATTTTTATCAATAAAAAAATAATAATAAAAAGTTACTAATGGCGCACCAGGAGAGGGTGCGCCATTGTTATCAATAAAAAAGTTACTTATGGCGCACCCCTCGGTGGTGCGCCATTGCTATGGATGTACTTATGGCACACCCCTTGGAGGTGCGTCATTGATATGCCTTTCCCCCCTCTATCCCTTTCCCCCTCACCCCCGCGCCAGATCAAATCCCTAGCCCCCTCGCCCCCCGCGCCAGATCCCTTTCCCCCTCGCCGCCAACGACCCCTTTCCAGCGCGCCCCGCCCCCACCTCGAGTGCTCCTCCACCCATCACCACCGCAGCTCTTCCACCCCTGACCACCGCAAGCCGACACCACCCCCGGGCATCCACCGCCGCCGCCGTTCCCAAGCATCCACCACCACCGCCGCCGCCCCAACCAACCATCCACCGGCGCCGCGCCCCTCCCCCTCCTCCCAACCATCCACCACCCTCCACTGGACCGCAAGCCATTGCCGTCGCTGCCCCGAATCGTGTGTTTCCTCCCCGAGCAGGCTTCACCGAGCACGGGTCCGCCTCCTCCAGAAGCCTCCGAAGCAGCAGATCGAGCGGAGACAAGACGCTGACTCAAAGTAAGTTGCTCTCTCTCCATGCAATTATCTTGCCGCTGCAGCTGCTATCCTATGGTCAGCTTCTGTTGCTCAATCAAGATAATCTATGCTTCTCTGAATCTACAACTGCTGAGCGTCTGAAGCTTTATCGTCTGATTCGGCCAGTTGTTCTCTAAATTGTTGCATACAAGTCTTGTTTCTTCACTCCAAGTTGTTGCCGCTAATCATATATTTAGAAGTACCACTTGAGCATCTATCTCGTGTAATCACATGCCTCTGTGTTCAGTCATTCAGATGATGTTTATCATCGGTATCTTCAGTTTCTCTGTAATTACTTCAAATTTGGTAGCTGAACTATAAACGTTCAGAGAGCATGCAACATAGTTCCGTTGCTCAAGTTTCATGAGAACATAAATACAACTAGGTGTCATTTTCATCAGTTATCGTCAGTAGTTTCAGTGCCATTTTTCTTTAGTTCTGCTTGTAGTTTCGGTGTTAGGTGTCATTTTCTCAAGTTTTGTGTGCTACAAATTCACTTTGTGCACAATACTCCTTCCAAGCACTCTCTGTTTCTTAAGTGGAACAGTTTCGACATGTCTCATTTTGTTCTTCATTGCACTCCTAATGACCCAACGTAACTTTTATCCAAGAAAGGAAAGTTATCCTCTGTGTATCTTGTTCTTGCATTCCTGGAATCCAATTTTAAAAACAAATGAGCACGCGAAATCATCGGCCATCAATTTATAGATAGAGAAATATAGCAACACATTTGGAACACCAAGCAAGAGTTACGTTTCAAGTTGCTGAACCTTTTCTTATAAGCTTGCAGAAGATTTAATTGATCATACAGAAAATTAAAAACGAAGGTCATACCGATCCTAGTTGGTATTATTTTTCTCAATTTTAAGTGTTGAATGAACACAGAAAGAGAGTGCTAAGTGATTTCAATATATCAAGTTTCTGAATAATATATAGGATTGTTGGTTTTTAACCTTGGTTGCCATTGTTTCTATTTGTAACGGTCTGAAGAATGACTCATGTTGTTTGTGCTATCAGCTACCTAACAATCTCTAAGTGAAAGCAACTAGCTGGAGTAGATTTGTGCACAAAATACTCCTTCCAAGACAATTTGCTTCCAACAAGTAGTTTCAGTTTGCTTGCAAGGAGTAGTTTCAGTAAAGTTTCAGCATGGTTTTAGTATAGTTTCAGTAGCTGATTTGCTATTCACTTTGTGCTATTAGTTTGCTTCCATCTTTGTGCCCACTATGAAGAGTATTCGTATATGCTTGGAACTAAACAGAATTATACAATGAGCTTCTGCAGGCTGATCTGAGTTGGACCATCCTCTGCAGCCAAATTCTCTTCGGCAAGAGGAAGAAAGGAGAATCAGGGTAGGGTTTCATGGCTAGAAGATATATTGTTGTACCTCGAGTGAAGGGAAGGAGTTTGCTGGGTTTTGTCTCCGACCATCGTGTCGTGATGATTTTGCAGGTACCCGAGAGGCCCTTGAATTTGCCAGAATGTCGATTAACTTCCGTTCCGGCAAATTCGGGTACTCCATATGTCCTATTTTCAGCAAAGGTCATGCTGAAATTTTCCGTGAATTTTAGCATGACTTTGCTAAAAATAGGACATATGGGGTACTTGCGACAAATGCATGGGCCGGGGTATCTTAGTACTTAATTAAGTAGGATCAACTTCCTCTTGTGTTATACATATAGAAGTGTGATATCAACTCAAAGTTATTACTCTATCTGTCACCATATAGTTGTATCCAACCTTGTGAACTTGTTCCATTTTATAGTCTGTGTTAACTCAAGTATGTGTGATATATATACATATGTGTGTGCCTGTGATATAATACTCTGTTTGGGATAGTTTAACCTGCAAGTTGTCTTCTTTGTTTCTCTGATCGGAAGCACCAGCGCTATTTTCCTAGGCACTCGAGTAGGCGGTGCTGCCGATGCGATCTGCCATTTAGAGTACCCATATATATATATCAGTCAACCTAGGGTGCCTCGGCATCGATAAACCCTAAATGATGAAAACTTAACTTAGCATTTAGGGTGCCTCAGCGTCGACAAACCCTAAATGATAAAACCTTGGCTTTTAGGGTGCCTCCGTGTCGATAACAACCTAAATGATGAAAGCTTAGGCTTTTAGGGTGCCTCGGCATTGACAAACCCTAAATGATAAAATCTTAGCTTTTAGGATGCCTCGGTGTCGACAAACCCTAAATGATGAGACCATGATAATTCCCCACAAACCCTAAATGATGAGATCTTGTTCCTTGACAATAACCAACTTTTTGAAAAAACTTTTTTCCTATTTAGAGCGAAACATGGCCCACAACGATGAGGCCGGCGGTTCGGGCAAGGCATTCTGGGAGCTGTCCCAGGAGATGGAGGAAGAACATCACCACTATGAGGACGCCGCAGAAGACACCGATCCCGACTACACAACCCCTAGTGGCGTCGGGGATGACACCACTGATGGTCCCTCCGAGGATGCCACCACTGATGATGGCAGCGCACGCATAGATGGCAGCCAACCGAAGAGGCAACGTAAGGACAAGCGCCCGAACGTGCTCGGCACCGTCAAGGAGGAATTTACTGAAGTGTCCTCCGAGGGGCATCCAATGGCGCCTGATATGTCTCCGTCGTATCTACTTTTCCAAACACTTTTTCCCTCGTTTTGGACTCTAACTTGCATGATTTGAATGGAACTAACCCGGACTGATGCTGTTTTCAGTAGAATTACCATTGTGTTATTTATGTGCAGAAACAAAAGTTCTCGGAATGACCTGAAACTTCACGGAACATCTTTTCGGAAATAATAAAAAATCCTTGCAAAAGATGAAGACCAGGGTGGGGGGCGCGCCCCCTACCTCATGGGCCCCTGGAGCTCCTCCGACCTCAACTCCAACTCTATATATTTTGTTTCAAATAGAAAAAAAATCAGAGAGAAGGATCCATCGCGTTTTACGATACAGAGCCGCCGCCAAGCCCTAAAATCTCTCGGGAGGGCTGATCTGGAGTCCATTCGGGGCACCGGAGAGGGGAATCCGTGGCCATCGTCATCATCAACCATCCTCCATCACCAATTTCATGATGCTCACCGCCGTGCGTGAGTAATTCCATCGTAGACTTGCTGGACGGTGATGGGTTGGATGAGATTTATCATGTAATCGAGTTAGTTTTGTTAGGGCTTGATCCCTAGTATCCACTATGTTCTAAGATTGATGTTGCTATGACTTTGCTATGCTTAATGCTTGTCACTAGGGCCCGAGTGCCATGATTTCAGATCTGAACCTATTATGTTTTCATCAATATATGAGAGTTCTTGATCCTATCTTGCAAGTCTATAGTCACCTATTATGTGTTATGATCCGTTAACACCGAAGTGACAATAATCGGGATAATTAGCGGTGATGACCGTAGTTTGAGGAGTTCATGCATTAACTATGTGTTAATTCTTTGGTCCGGTACTCTATTAAAAGGAGGCCTTAATATCCCTTAGTTTCCGCTAGGACCCCACTGCCACGGGAGGGTAGGACAAAAGATGTCATGCAAGTTCTTTTCCATAAGCACGTATGAGTATATTCGGAATAGATGCCTACATTACATTGATGAATTGGAACTAGTTCTGTGTAACCCTAGGTTATGATTGTTACATGATGAACCACATCCGGCATAATTCTCTATTACCGATCCATTGCCTACGAGCTTTCCATATATGGTTCTTTGCATATTTACTTTTTCGTTGCTATTGCTATCATCACTACAAAATACCAATAACATTACTTTTGCTATCATTACCTAATGCTACCGTTACCACTACTATCATATTACTTTGCTACTAAATACCTTGCTGCAGATATTAAGTTTCTAGTTCTGGTTGAATTGACAACTCAGCTGCTAATACTTGAGAATATTCTTTGGCTCCCCTTGTGTCGAATCAATAAATTTGGGTTGAATACTCTACCCTCGAAAACTGTTGCGATCCCCTATACTTGTGGGTTATCAAGACTATTTTCTGGCGCCGTTGCCGGGCAGCATAGCTCTATTCTTTGAGTCACTTGGGATTTATATCCGCTTATCATTATGAAGAACTCGAAAGATCCAAGAACCAAGATTTATCCCTCAACAACGAGGGGAGGTAAGGAACTGCCATCTAGCTCTGCACTTGATTCACCTTCTGTTTTGAGTAAGCTTGCGACACCTAAACCTGCTTCTACTATTCGTTCTAATATATCACATGTTATTGATGATGCCACTTCTGCTATGCATGATACTTAAGATGAAAATACTTCTATGCTTGATACTACTGTGCCACTTGGTGAATTTCTTGATGAACAACTTGCTAGGGTTAGAGAGAATGAAAATATTGAAAATGGTAATATTGATGAAAGTGATGATGAAGACTCTCCCCCTAATGAAAATGAATCACCTATTATCCTTGAGGGTTATGTTTTTGAAAAAGAAGCTGCTCTAGCTATTTTAGCTTGCAAAGATAGATACGAGCTCAAGAGGTTATTAGCTAAATGGAAGCAACAATCCCTTCATGCTAGAATGAAACCTGACCCTGCTTTTGCTACTTCACCTATCTTTGTTACTGATAAGGATTATGAATTCTTTGTTGATCCTAATATAATTACTTTGGCTGAATCTGATCCTTTTCATGGCTATGAATCTGAAACTGTTGTGGCACATCTTACTAAATTAAATGATATAGCCACCATGTTCACTAATGATGAGAGAACTCATTACTTTTATATCCTTAAAATATTTCCGTTCTTATTAAAGGGTAATGCTAAGATATGGTTTAATTCTCTTGATCCTGGTTGTGTGCGTAGTCCCCAAGATATGATTTGTTACTTCTCTGCTAAATATTTCCCTGCTCATAAGAAACAAGCTGCTTTGAAGGATATATATAATTTTGTGCAAATTAAAGAAGAGAGTCTCCCACAAGCTTGGGGGAGGCTTCTCCAATTACTTAATGCTTTGCTTGATCATCCTCTTAAGAAAAATTAAATACTTGGTATCTTTTATAATGGACTAACCGATGCTTCCAGAGATTACTTGATAGTTGTGCTGGTTCTGTTTTCAGGGAAAGAACACCGGATGAAGCTGAAATTCTATTTATTAATATGTTGACAAATGAAAATAAGTGGACACTTCCTGAGCCTATTCCTAAACCAACTCCGAAGAAGAGAGGTGTTCTATTTCTCAGTCCTGAAGATATGCAAGAGGCAAAGAAATCTATGAAAGAAAAAGGTATTAAAGCTGAAGATGTTCAGAATTTACCTCCTATTGAAGAAATACATGGCCTTAATTTAGTGCCTGTTAAAGAAACATATGATCTTAATCCCTCACTTATTGAAGAAACACATGGTCTTGATAACCCGACACAGGTAGTAAAGGTAAATTCTCTCTATAGATATGATAAAGCTGAAATCCCATTTGCCAAGTTTGCTAGCCCATGCTTAGATGAGTTTGATAAATTTATGGTTAAGCAAGAAGATTTTAATGCTTATTTTGGTAGACAATTGAATAAAATTCAAATATGCTTGAACACTTGGGTGATTATATGGCTAATGTCAAAGGTGAACTTAAACTTATTAGTAAACATGCTTCTATGGTTACCACTCAAGTAGAAAAAGTACTTAAGGCTCAAAATGATTTGCTCAATGAATTGAACAGTAAGAATAATGATTATGCTGTTAGAGTTATGACTAGAGGTGGTAGAATGACTCAGGAACCTTTGTATCCTGAAGGCCACCCTAAGAGAATTGAGCAAGATTCCCAGAGAAATAATATAGATGCACCTAGTCCTTCTAAAAGGAAGAAAAGGAAAAATGATAGGACTTTGCATGCTTCTAGTGAACCTATTGCTGAAACACCTGAGAATCCAAATGATATTTCTATTTCTGATGCTGAAACACAATCTGGTAATGAACAAGAAACTAGTGATAATGTTAATGATGATGTTCATGATGATGCCCAACCTAGCAATGATAATGATGTAGAAATTGAACCTGCTGTTGATCTTGATAACCCACAATCAAAGAATCAACGTTATGATAAGAAAGACTTTGTTGCTAGGAAACACGGAAAGGAAAGAGAGCCTTGGGTTCAGAAACCCATGCCTTTTCCTCCCAAACCATCCAAGAAAAAGGATGATGAGGATTTTGAGCGCATTGCTGAAATGATTAGACCTATCTTTTTGCGTATGCGATTAACTGATATGCTCAAAATGAATCCTTATGCTAAGTACATGAAAGAAATTTTCACTAATAAAAGAAAGATACCGGAAGCTGAAATTTCCACCATGCTTGCTAATTATACCTTTAAGGGTGGAATACCAAAGAAACTTGGAGATCTAGGAGTACCCACTATACCATGCTCCATTAAAAGAAACTATGTTAAAACTGCTTTATGTGATCTTGGAGCCGGTGTTAGTGTTATGCCTCTCTCTTTATATCGTAGACTTGATTTGAATAAGTTGAAACCTACTGAAATATCTTTGCAAATGGCTGATAAATCAAATGCTATACCTATCTGTATTTGTGAGGATGTGCCTGTTGTAGTTGCAAACGTTACTATTTTAATGGACTTTGTTATTCTTGATATTCCTGAGGACGATAGTATGTCTATTATTCTTGGAAGACCCTTTTTGAATACTGCAGGGGCTGTTATTGATTGCACTAAAGGCAATGCCACTTTTCATGTTAATGGTAATGAGCATACGGTACACTTTCCGAGGAAACAACCTCAAGTTCATAGTATTAACTCTATTGGAAAAATTCCAACAATTATATTTGGAGGTTTTGAATTTCCTCTACCTACTGTCAAGAAGAAATATGATATTCTTATTATTGGGGATGTGCATATCCCCGTTGAGGTAACATAGTGTTTTTCGAAAATTCTCCGGTTCCATGTTATTCAGAATGAGTTCATGAACAAGACTTGATCAACCTTGTTAATGGATTCCTTTTGATGATCATGAGATGGATGAATTTAGAAAACAAAACTCCCTGTACCATCCTTTTACTTTCTGTTATTTATATTAAATAAAATAAAAATAAGTATTTCCCTTCTGTTATCTGATTATCCGTGCAATATAAAAATACCCCAAAAATAAAAGTTCTCCAAATGCCCTGAAATTTAAATATGATTTTATCTAGAATATTTGAGAATATTTGGCACTGAGATCACAGCAGTGGGGTCATGCACCTGGCCACGAGGGTGGAGGGCGTGCCCCCTGCCTCGTGGGCCCACGGTGGACCTCCTCCACTTATTCCTGCACCCACACACTTCTTCTTCCTCCCACAAACACGAATATCTAGCTCAAGCACGAGTTCTAGCTCATTTTGCTGCGATTCTTGATCTCCTTGCTCAAAGTACTTCTCACAAAACTGGTTGGGGGAGTACGTATTTCTCACCGACATTACATTCATGTTCACACAATCATTGCTAGATGTCGGTGCTCATACTTTTTCATTGTATCATCCATGCTAGTTTATTTCCTTTTGATGCTTTCTTCTTGTGTGTTTAATAAACCTTAAGAAAAACCAAAAAAATTAGTTGTAGCTTTTAGCTAGTTTTAATTTCCATGCTTGTAGTAGTAATCAAAAAATAAAACCCAAAAAGATTTCCTGTTCTTCTTTTGCTTGTTGGGAGCTTTCCCGTGTAAATAGTTTTATTTCTTTTCTTTTCTTTGGGGGTCGATAGGAGAAGATCATGATGAAATTGGTGAAGTGGCTCCTATATGCATTATTGTTGATCTGACAAAAGAGTCCATATTGCCTTGTCTTCTCCTGTTTGTTGAATGCTTGCAGATTCCAGCTTAGTCCAATGCACATGCACTATTATTATTATTCACACCGTTTGGTCGTGCAAGTGAAAGGCAATTATGACGATATATGATGGACTCACTGAGATGAGAAAAGTTGGTATGGACTCGACCTCTCTTGTTTTTGTAAATATGATTAGTTCATCGTTCCTGATTCAGCCTATTATGAATAAACATGTTTGCAATGACAACTAGTGATCATAGTTTCTTGTGCCATGCTTGATTAGCTAGGAGCTTATAATGGTTTACCTTGCGTGCCAACATGCTATTAAAATGGTTGTGATGTGGTATGATAGGGTGGTATCCTCCTCTGAATGATTTAAGTGACTTGACTTGGCACATGTTCATGCATGTAGTTGAAACAAAATCAACATAGCCTTCACGATAGTTATGTTCATGGTGGATTATATCCTACTCATGCTTGCATTCGGTGTTGATTAATTTTAATGCATGTTCATGACTGTTGTCGCTGTCTAGCTGGTCGCTTCCCAGTCTTTTGCTAGCCTTCACCTATACTAAGAGGGAATACTGCTTGTGCATCCAATCCCATAAACCCCAAAGTTATTCCATATGAGTCGTTCCAAGTAAATTTGTATGTGCCAAACTCTAAACCTTCAAATAACTATCATGTTTTGTATGCTCGAATAGCTCATGTATCAACTAGGGCTGTCCGTATCTTCCATGTTAGGCAGGTTATTCTCAAGAAGAGTGGACTCCGCTCCTCACTCATGAGAAAGTGGCTGGTCACCGGGATGCCCAGTCCCATGCTTTATGCAAACTAAATCAAAATAATTGCAAACAAAACGCCTCTGGAACTGTTGTTACTTGGAGGCACTCGTTGTTTCGAGCAAGCCACGGATTGATGCTTGTTGGTGGAAGGGGGAGTATAAATTTTACCATTCTGTTTGGGAACCGCCTATAATGTGTGTAGCATGGAAGATATTGCCATCTCTTGGTTGTTATGTTGACAGTGAAAGTATACCGCTCAAAATATTATTCACCTCTATTTCAAAACCGAGCTCTGGCACCTCTACAAATCCCTGCTTCCCTCTGCGAAGGGCCTATCAATTTAGTTTTATGTTGAGTCATCATCCTCTTATTAAAAAGCACCAGTTAGAGAGCACCGCTGTCATTTGCATTCATTATTGTTAGTTTACATTGAGTATGACTTGACCGGATCTCTTTTACCATGAATTACCATGTCTAGTCAGTCCTTGATCTTTAAAGGAGCTCTACATTTATGTTTTGCGGTCTCAGAAAGGGCTAGCGAGATACCATCCTATTATATCATATTATGATTGTTTTGAGAAAGTGTTGTCATCCGAGATTTATTATTATTGCTCGCTAGTTGATTATGCCTTTGATGTGAGTAAACATGAGACCTATGCGTTATTGTGAATATGGTTATTTCATAATCTTTGCTGAAAACTTGAATGCTGGCTTTACATATTTACAACAACAAGAGCAAACAGAGTTTGTAAAAGTTTTTCTTTATCACTTTCAGTTTGTCAACTGAATTGCTTGAGGACAAGCAAAGGTTTAAGCTTGGGGGAGTTGATACGTCTCCATCGTATCTACTTTTCCAAAAACTTTTGCCCTTGTTTTGGACTCTAACTTGCATGATTTGAATGGAACTAACCCGGACTGACGCTGTTTTCGAAAGAATTACCATGGTGTTATTTATGTGCAGAAACAAAAGTTCTCGGAATGACTTGAAACTTCACGGAACATCTTTTTAGAAATAATAAAAAATCCTTGCGAAAGATGAAGACCAGGGGCCCCACACCCTGTCCACGAGGGTGGGGGCGCGCCCCCCTACCTCGTGGGCCCCCTGGAGCTCCTCCGACCTCAACTCCAACTCTATATATTTGGTTTCAGAGAGAAAAAACCAGAGAGAAGGATTCATCACGTTTTACGATACGGAACCGCCGCCAAGCTCTAAAACCTCTCGGGAGGGCTGATCTGGAGTCCGTTCGGGGCCCCGGAGAGGGGAATCCGTCGCCATCGTCATCATCAACCATCCTCCATCACCAATTTCATGATGCTCACCGCCGTGCGTCAGTAATTCCATCGTAGGCTTGCTGGACAGTGATGGGTTGGATGAGATTTATCATGCAATCGAGTTAGTTTTGTTAGGGTTTGATCCCTAGTATCCACTATGTTCTGAGATTGATGTTGCTATGACTTTGCTATGCTTAATGCTTGTCACTAGGGCCCGAGTGCCATGATTTTAGATCTGAACCCATTATGTTTTCAATAATATATGAGAGTTCTTGATCCTATCTTGCAAGTCTATAGTCACCTATTATGTGTTATGATCCGTTAACCCCGAAGTGACAAGAATCGGGATACTTATCGGTGATAACCGTAGTTTGAGGAGTTCATGTATTCACTATATGTTAATGCTTTGGTCCGGTACTCTATTAAAAGGAGGCCTTAATATCCCTTAGTTTCCGCTAGGACCCCGCTGCCACGGGAGGGTATAGGACAAAAGATGTCATGCAAGTTCTTTTCCATAAGCACGTATGACTATATTTGGAATACATGCCCACATAACATTGATGAATTGGAGCTAGTTCTGTGACACCCTAGGTTATGACTGTTACATGATGAACCACATCCGGCATAATTTTCTATCATCGGTCCATTGCCTACGAGCTTTCCATATATTGTTCTTCGCTTATTTACTTTTTCGTTGCTATTGCTATCATCACTACAAAATACCAAAAACATTACTTTTTCTATCATTACCTATTGCTACTATTACCACTACTATCATATTACTTTGCTACTAAATACCTTGCTGCAGATATTAAGGTTCCAGGTGTGGTTGAATTGACAACTCAACTGCTAATACTTGAGAATATTCTTTGGCTCCCCTTGTGCCAAATCAATAAATTTGGGTTGAATACTCTACCCTCGAAAACTGTTGCGATCCCCTATATTTGTGGGTTATCAGCGCCCAAAGAAATAGTCAAGGGGTACGCGGGACAGCTCGGGTGCGTTCTCCGGAGCACCGTCTCGATCAACATCGAGAACCTAAGGCATCGTGACTGAGGGAATTTGCGCAACCTCCTCTTCACGAAGTTTCACGAACGATACAAGTTCCCCAATGACTTCGCAAACACAAGCCTCGTAGGGAATAAAGTGAACAGTGCCGCCCTCACGAAGATGAGCACGGCCCTGGCTACTTGGAGAGCCGCGGTGAAGAGAATGATTGAAAAAGGTGATAGTTATGAGAAGGTCAAGGAGAAACATCCTTCGGTCAGGGAAGATGACTACATGGAGTTCAAGATCAAGTGCGAGAGCGACGCAACCCTGGAATCAAGTTAGTGGGGGAAAGAGATGCGGGACTTGAACTTAGGGGTCCACAAGCTCGGTCCCGGCGGTTACAGAGTGGCGGAACCTATATGGGACAAGGAGGACGCGGAGCATGCCGAGCAAGGCCTACTGCCCCTCTTCGAGAAATACCATGACAAGCAGACCGGGAACTATGTCAGGGCCCGGTACAAGGTGGACCCGGTAACCAAGGAGCTTACCACGGATCCGAAGACCAAGGCGCTTGAGCATGTTCTGGTAAGGAATACACCCCCGCGTAATTAGCTCCATATGGTTGCATTCTAATTAATGAAGCCAATTTTCTAAATGGTTCACGTTCCTTCTGCAGGACACAGAAAGCAGTAGAGAGGGGTCGTCTCAGAGCTCCCCTTTCGACACCCCTTTAAATAGGGCGTTGAACGTAATGAAAAACAAGGATAAGCTCAGTAAGCCATCGTCAGCTAGTCGTGTGGCCAGCAAAGGCTTGTCCACGAAATGGTCAGAGTACTATACCGCTGGGCGAAAGGAGAGAAAGACCAGCTCGTAAATCCAGGAGCGCGAGGTTCAACAACTCAAGGCACAAGTGGGGCGGATTATGGAGATCGTCGAAGAGCAAGTGCGAGACCAACTGGGAGCGACAATCACCGCCATTATGCCTACCTTGGTTTCTGGGCTGCAGGCGTGGATTGCAGGTGGCCAACAGGGGCTGCACCTGATTCCCAGCTTCACGGGCAGCACGTCGCGCAACGTGCTGGCGGCGCCATTGGTGTCTTCGGCGGAGGAGGCATTGGTGTCTCCCGTGGCGGCGCCGGCATTGCAGCTTAATGCACCCGGGTGTGGGAACAATACGCCGGCCAGCACCTCGGCAGCAAGCGGCCCCTCCGTCACTTGCACACCCGCCGTTGGCGGTGCCTCGACATTAGCCGAGCTCGACGCCATCACGGTAACTAATTAAGCCTCTCGGCCGATGACTTCATCTCCTTGCCTTTGACTGGGCATCCCTGACGCCGTACTTGTTTTCGAAGGGCGCCGCCGACGGTCCTTGCACTCTCCTGCACTTCATGAACAACGAGTTGGTCGATGTCGCCAAGGGCAGAATCGTTCAACCGGGCAGCCGCGTGTTCCACGGTAATCAGATGCCACCCACCATTTATAGGGTTCAACTAGTTCGGGTGCTGCCGGGATTCGATGACATGTTACCTCCGTATCGACCCCATGGGGTCAACGAAGATGATGTGATGACCCTCAGCGCCTGCATAAGCTGGCCCATGCTCTGGCCGAAGAGCCAGATTCATTTGGGGGCGGGGGACACCACCCCACAGACAACACCGCCAGTCATGCCGGAGCCAAGCCATGGAAAGACCCCCGCAACGCTACCTGACATGCCGGACATGGATATGGCACAGGATCCATACATGCATATGGCACAGGATCCGGATGACGATGGTACATTCACCAACGTCGATAAGTACTTCAACGAACATGGGTACGGTGATGAGTTCTTGGGGCCTCCTTCTCAAGAACCCAACCCTGCAAAAGATGATCTAGCTAGTACCGTAGAGAAACCCAGTTGTAACAGGCATCGTGGGGCGTTCAGTTCTCAGGAGACGCCTCCAGCTGCCACCTTCACCGAGCCTCAGATAGCCGAGGTGCGAAATATTATCAGCCCCAACACACTCAAGAAGGTTGTTTGTGAGCATAACTCGATCCCATTACAGTAGAAGAAGAAGGGACGAAAAAGAAAGAGTAACAAGGGTGTGAGCCAGCCAGCACCGAGTATGATTCGTGCTCAGTATGGGCCACCTTCACCTAAGGATATCTCGAGGGAGGGTGCATGTGGCGGGTAGGCCGATGCTATCGACTAATCTGCACAATGCTGTAACCGGTGCTATGCGGAGTCTGCATGACAGTGTTCTTTCTTTGGAGAAGCGGCGTCTTCGAGAGAATGATGTGGCATACCCGGTTTTCGTTGCCAAGGTGCCAGACGGCAAGGGCTTTGTGGATAGCGCCATCAGGGGTATGATCGTCCTGCGGTTTGATGACATCTTCGCTATGTTTAACCTTCATCCGCTACACTACACCTTTGTTCGGATATTTTCACTGAGTATGGAGATGCGGATCATTAGAGACAAGACCCCGGACATCGTGATAGTCGACCCCTTCTACATGCATGCCAAGATCTTGGGCAGCGCTGGGGACCGGCAAGTCGCGAGTTCATACCTTGAAGGCGTCATTCTAGCAAACCCAGATAAGGATAACTTCCTCGTGCCTCACTTTCCCGAGTAAGTCATCCCCTCACCGCCTCGTAACATATGATTTCTTAGATTTCGATCATTCTTTTTTTCTAACATACCATGTTTTGTGCAGTGACACACATTGCACACTCATCCTCTTAAGCCCGAAATATTCCGTGGCCACGTATTTTGACTCGGACCGTCAGTCGAAGAAAGACTACACAAATATCAAGAAATTTCTTGATGATGTTCTCCCCGGCTACGCCAGATCTGGAGGCACCTTCTCTAGGGAAATTCGTAGGTAAGACAAGCACATGTTCACCCACAATACGATGTTCCCCTGCGTTAGAAGGATGCCTACTATGCCCTCCATCACATGCGGGCGATCGTACGGGGCCATAATCACCTTCTGCTACCAAACAATCTCAAAGATTGGGCCGCAAGCTTGTCGGCAATCCAGGACGCGGACATCAGACAAGAATTCTTTCGCATCCAATCAGAGTTTGCAGAAATCATCCATCAAGATGTCCTTCATACCTCGGGGCAATTCTACCTCAGATATCAACTGTCCAACAGTGAGGTAGAAACAATGCTACAAATGCAGGCTGACAATGCCTGCGATTTCATGACCATCACGACAGACGGCGGCTTCATCCATGCTCCGGTCCCTGAGTCGAGTCGAAAGTAGTGATGCTCTATGTAGTTCCGAAATATCGATTAGCTCATGTTGTAATTAAACTTTAATGAACTTGTATGTCTCTTTGGTTTGGACAGTCGTTCAACTTATATGTAATTGATGCTATTTATTAGTAGGACCATGAATCGTGCTATTAACGTCTTGCTTTTCTCTTCCGATCCTTTTGTTGCATACTTATATAATGCTTATGTATTGTCTGTGAATTGCTAATAACGTTTTGTTTGGCTAGTGCATAGAGATGCCGTCGTATGTCGTGTACAAGGGTAAGGTTCCCGGAGTCGATGACGACTGGGAGGAGTGTCGGAGACAGGTTCACCGTTTCAGCGGTAATAGTTACAAAGGGTACACCACTAGGGTGGAGGCGGAAGCTAGATACGCGCGCTATCTAGCGGGAGAGAGGAGGGAGTGGAGGAGCAACCGGATGAAGACCAGTTTCATCGCAATGATGCTAATCGTGATGACCGCAGCTCTCTTCTATGTGATGGTAGTTTAGATGATCGATATCGACTTGTAATGTGAAGACAAACTCGCTACTCGCGGTCTCGAGACTTGTAATGTTCTAACTTTGTTCGGTCTTTTGAATTCGGAGACTAATATGATGAATTATATTCGGAGACTAATCTTCTATTGTATTCGATAAATCTGTTGTTTAAATGTTCTGATGTCTATATTCTCTGCAGTAATATATTTTGTAACCTGTGCAAATATCAGAAAAAAATCCTAATATTTATACTAGTGGCGCACCACACAGCACTTTAGTGGCACACTGCAATAAACACACTAGTGGCGCACTATCTCATAGTGCGCCATTAGTAACCCAGAGCAAGGTATAGTAATCGCGCACCAGGGGACATACTAATGGCGCACTGCCTGGTGCACCACTACTGTCTGGTATACTAATGGCGCACCAGGGGTGCGCCATTAGTATTAGTTACTAATGGCGTGATGATAGTGGTGCACCTGTAGTGCGCCATTAATGGCCAAAATAGGTGCGCCACTAATATGCCTTTTCCTAGTAGTGCCAACAAGGCCCATTAACCCCCGGGGGGTTCCGGTAACCCCTCCGGCACTTCGATAAAATTCCGATTTCACCCGGAGATGTCCAAATGTAGGCTTCCAATATATCAATCTTTATGTCTCGACCATTTTGAGACTCCTCGTCATGTCCGTGATCATACCCGCCACTACGAACTACCTTCGATACATCAAAACATATAAACTCATAATATCGAGCGTCACAGAACTTTAAGCGTGCAGACCCTACGAGTTCGAGAACTATGTAGACATGACCGAGACATGTCTTCGGTCAATAACCAATAGTGGAACCTGGATGCTCATATTGGTTCCTACATATTCTACGAAGATCTTTATCAGTCAAACCGCATAACTACATATGTTGTTCCCTTTGTCATCGGTATGTTACTTGCCCGAGATTCGATCGTCGGTATCCCAATACCTAGCTCAATCTCGTTACCGGCAAGTCTCTTTACTCATTCCATAATGCAACATCCGGCAACTAACTCATTAGTGACATCGCTTGCAAGGATTATAGTGATGTGCATTACCGAGAGGGCCCAGAGATACCTCTCTGACAATCAAAGTGACAAATCCTATTCATGATCTATGCCAACTCCATGAACACCATCGGAGACACCTGTAGAGCACCTTTATAATCACCCAGTTACGTTGTGACGTTTGGTAGCACACAAAGTGTTCCTCCGGTATTCGGGAGTTGCATAATCTCATAGTCATAGGAACATATATAAGTCATGAAGAAAGCAATAGCAGTAAACTTAAACGATCAAGTGCTAAGCAAACGAAATGGGTCAAGTCAATCACATCATTCTCCCAATGATGTGATCCCATTGATCAAATAACAACTCATGTCTATGGCTAGGAAAATTAACCATCTTTGATCAATGAGATAGTCAAGTAGAGGCATGCTAGTGACACTATGTTTGTCTATGTATTCACACATGTAGTATGTTTCCGGTTAATACAATTCTAGCATGAATAATAAACATTTATCATGAAGTAAGGAAATAAATAATAACTTTATTATTGCCTCTAGGGCATATTTCCTTGAATAATGCTACCGTCGAACAAAGCAAAATAAGATGCATAAAGGATAAAAATCACATGCAATCAATATAAGTGATATGATATGGCCATCATCATCTTGTGCCTTTGATCTCCATCTCCAAAGCACCGTCATGATCACCATCGTCACCGGCGCGATACCTTGATCTTCATCATAGCATCGTTGTCGTCTCGCCATCTATTGCTTCCACGACTATCGCTACCACTTAGTGATAAAGTAAAGCAATTACGGGGCGATTGCATTGCATACAATAAAGCGACAACCATATGGCTTCTGCCAGTTGCCGATAACTCTGTTACAAAACATGATCATCTCATACAATAAATATAGCATCATGTCTTGACCATATCACATCACGACATGCCTTGCAAAAACAAGTTAGACGTCTTCTACTTTGTTGTTGCAAGTTTTACGTGGCTGCTACGGGCTCAGCAAGAACCGTTCTTACCTACGCATCAAAACCACAACGATAGTTCATCAAGTTAGTGCTGTTTTAACCTTCACAAGGACCGGGCGTAGCCACACTCGGTTCAACTAAAGTTGGGGAAACTGACACCCGCCAGCCACCTGTGTGCAAAGCACGTCGGTAGAACCAGTCTCGCGTAAGCGTATGCGTAATGTCGGTCCGGGCTGCTTCATCCAACAATACCGCCGAACCAAAGTATGACATGCCGGTAAGAAGTATGACTTGTATCGCCCACAACTCACTTGTGTTCTACTCGTGCATATAACATCTACACATAAACCTGGCTCGGATGCCACTGTTGGGGAACGTAGTAATTTGAAAAAAATTCCTACGCACACGCAAGATCATGGTGATGCATAGCAATGAGAGGGGAGAGTGTCGTCCACATACCCTCATAGACCGTTAAGAGGAAGCGTTATGACAACGCGGTTGATGTAGTCGTACGTCTTCACGATCGACTGATCCGCAGCACTGAACGTACGGCACCCCCACGTCCAACACACGTTCAGCTCGGTTGTGACGCCCCCGATTCAATCGTACACTAATCATGCACGCAAATGTGTACGATCAAGATCAGGGACTCACGGGAAGATATCACAACACAACTCTACAAATAAAATAAGTCATACAAGCATCATAATAAAAGCCAGGGGCCTCGAGGGCTCGAATACAAGTGCTCGATCATAGACGAGTCAGCGGAAGCAACAATATCTGAGTACAGACATAAGTTAAACAAGTTGCCATAA
Organism: Triticum aestivum; assembly: GCF_018294505.1. NCBI lineage: Eukaryota > Viridiplantae > Streptophyta > Magnoliopsida > Poales > Poaceae > Triticum > Triticum aestivum. Next base: position 712,884,829 of record NC_057806.1, read on the forward strand.
GATGGCTAGCACAAACTGGGATACAGATCGAAAGAGGCGCAGGCCTCCTGCCTGGGATCCTCCTAATTACTCCTGGTCGTCGTCGTCAGCCTGCACGTAGTAGGAGGCACCTCCAATGTAGTAGTCGTCGTCGACGCTGGCTCCTGGCTCCTGGACTCCAGCATCTGGTTGCGACAACCAGAAAGAAAGAAAAGGGGGAAAAAAGGGGGGAGAAAGCAACCGTGAGTACTCATCCAAAGTACTCGCAAGCAAGGAACTAAACTACATATGCATGGGTATATGTGTAAGGAGGCCATATCAGTGGACTGAACTGCAGAATGCCAGAATAAGAGGGGGATAACTAGTCCTATCGAAGACTACGCTTCTAAGTCCTCCAAGTAGCATCTCCACTGTAGAATCTCCAAATAGCAACTCCAAGTAACAACTCCAGTAGCATCTCCAGCGGCATAGCAGTAGCATAATCCTACCCGGCGATCCTCTCCTCGTCACCCTGTGGAAAAGCGATCACCGGGTTGTCTGTGGAACTTGGAAGGGTGTGTTTTATTAAGTATCCGGTTCTAGTTGTCATAAGCTCAAGGTACAACTCCAAGTCGTCCTGTTACCGAAGATCACGGCTATTCGAATAGATTAACTTCCCTGCAGGGGTGCACCAACTTACCCAACACGCTTGATCCCATTTGGCCGGACACACTTTCCTGGGTCATGCCCGGCCGCGGAAGATCAACACGTCGCAGCCCCACCTAGGCACAACAGAGAGGCCAGCACGCCGGTCTAAAACTAAGCGCACAGGGGTCTGGGCCCATCGCCCATAGCACACCTGCACGTTGCGAGGGCGGCCGAAAGCAGACCTAGCCTAGTGGCGTTCCAGTCCAATTCGGCACGCGCCGCTCCGTCGCTGACGTCTGAAGTGCTTCGGCTGATACCGCGACGTCGGGATACCCATAACTACTCCCACGTAGATGGTTAGTGCGTATAGGCTCGTAGCCAACTCAGATCAAATACCAAGATCTCGTTAAGCGTGTTAAGTATCCGCGAACGCCGAACAGGGCCAGGCCCACCTGTCTCCTAGGTGGTCTCAACCTGCCCTGCCGCTCCGCCACAAAGTAACAGTCGGGGGCCGTCGGGAACTCAGGCCCACCACTACCTGGATGGAGCCACCTGCCCCTTCAGCCCCCATCTCCGAACAGTATCACAGGTAATGTAATAGTGTAAGGTATAAAGTATATGCCCGTGATCACCTCCCGAAGTGATCACAGCCCAGTAGTATAGCATGGCAGACGGACAAGAATGTAGGGCCACTGATGGAACACTAGCATCCTATACTAAGCAGTAGGATAGCAGGTAAAGGTAACAACAGTAATAGCAAGGACAGGCTATGCAGCAGTATATGATTAACTGAAAGCAGTAACATGCTACACTACTCTAATGCAAGCAGTATAGAGAAGAGTAGGCGATATCTGGTGATCAAAGGGGGGGCTTGCCTGGTTGCTCAGACAAGGAGGGGTCGTCAACTCCGTAGTCGTACTGGGTAGCAGTGGCGTCGATCTCGGTGTCTAGCGAGAGAAGAGGGGGAAGAAACAATAAATATAATGCAAACAAATGCATGACGATACATGACATGACAAAGCGTGATGCTAGGTGTGCCCTAACGCGGTACGAGGTGGTACTGGTGAAGGGGGGAACATCCGGGAAATTATCCCCGGTGTTTCGCGTTTTCGGGCAAAGAAGCCGGAGGGGGAAAGTTGCGTGTTCGCTATGCTAGGGATGCGTGGCGGACGAACGTGCTGCATATTCGGGTTTGCCTCGTCGTTGTGAGCAACTTTTATGTACAAAGTTTTTTCATCCGAGCTACGGTTTATTTTATATTAATTTTTAAAGTTTTAATTCATTTTCTAAAATTATGTATTTATTTTAATCCGAATTGACCAAGTCAAAAGGACTGGTCTAAATGGGAGTCGGTGGCCCACATGTCACTGCTTTAATAATTTCCAAAAGGATTTATCTAAACTAAATAGATGGGACCCACATGTCATTTGCTAATAGGCTAACTTAGCACTAAACTAATACTAAGCTACACCTAACATAATTAAACAAGGACCGGCCACTACTGGGCATAGCCTAGCCGGCCACACGTACGGCGCGCAAACACACAGAGCACACACGCACACACAATGCTTGGGTTTAAGAGAAGATAGCATTTTGTGATTTTTGTTGGATTTAAACCATGCATCAAATGAATTTGGTCCAGTGGAGTAATATGTAGTTTGTCAAGTGTACATTCTACTCATATTTATTTTTGGCCTGTTAGTAGTTGTTTAACCGCTGATTAGAGGCTGCCTAGGGGGTTAGTCAAAGTAGATATTGAAAAGCTAACTAGTAGTACAGTAAGCAGCAGCAGTTATGCGCAGCAGGGCAAGAGCTTCAACAGAAGCAGCACGAGCAGGCACAGGGGCGCGTGCGGGATGGCAAGCAGGGCCGGGCGCGGCGTCGGGCGAGCAGCAGGCGACGGAGGCGGGCGCAGCCAGGCGGCGGTGAGAGCGGGATGCTGCGGGGTGACGCCGACGCGGCCGGGCGAAGGCAGGCGCGGCCGGCGCCAGCGGGCGCGAACGGCGACGGCGGACAGGGCCAACAGCGGCGCAGCAGTAGACGACCTCGAGGCCAGGCGCGGGCAAGACGCAGGGGGTAAGGCCATGGGCAGCAGCACCACGTACGCGTACGCAGACGAGCTCGGGGACGGCGGCTACGGCAACAAATCAAGGGGGTAATGAAGGAGGATAGACGCGGCTCACTTCGAGGGAGGTCGTGGACGTGCCTGGAACCGCCGGGAGGTGAGGCGCCGGTGATGGAGATCGACGGCGATGGCGCCGTGGCCGTGGCGGGGAAGACGACCAGATGGCGAGGTTGTGAAGGGCTTCAGCTCGAACCGAAGGTTGTAGGCGATGCAGACGAGGCCAACGGAGCTGCAGAGCATAACCTCACGCGTCGGGGACGGCTCCGGCCATGGGAACGACGATGACGCGGCCATGGACGTGCTTGGGGCATGGGAGATCTGTGGGGAGGGAGAGAGGGAAGGAGTGGGGGGATGGGATCGAGGGGTCGGGGCGTGGCGCCCTTATCCCCTCCCGGCGCTGTCGGCGAGAGGGTGCGGCGGCGACCAAGCCCCTGTAGCGACCTGGTCGCGTGAATAGGAGAGAGAGGAGGGTTCGGTGAGGGTGGGCCGGCCTGATGGTTTAGTGGGCCAAAGCCCGGGGGTAGGCTGGTTCTTTTTATTTATTTATTTTGTTTCGTTTTGGTTTTCTTTCTTTTTATTACACTCTGTTTATATTATTTTAGTAGGCAAAAACAGCTTTACTAAAACATATGACTGTCTCTATAAATCGATTTACAAAATAAACCACAACCACAAAAGGTTTCACACATAATAAAAATAGTTTAACATTTTAAATTAGGAAAGGCATTTAACAATTATTTTTAGTCACTGTTATATTCACAAAAGAGCATTCAAATACTTTTCAAAAGTGTTGGATCACCACCATAATTACTTATGTAATATTTCCCACACTTTGAACATTTTATTTTGCATGGTCGGGAAATTTAAATTTTAAGCTTTAATTTGAATTTGAGTTTGAACTAAGAATTGGATCAAACAAGGATTAGCAACAGTAATGTGATGACATGGCACCATTAACGGGGGATTACTGTAGCTTAATGATCCGGGCATCACAATTCTCCTCCACTACAAAAAATCTCGTCCCGAGATTTAAGAGGTGGATGACGGGGAAAGGTCTGTTTACGAAATTCTAACGAATCTTCTCGGTCTTGGTTGCTCTTCTCGAAGTGGTTGATCCATTTTATTGACGTCTTCATTTTTCTGTTTCAAGTCATCAAGATGAAGTCGGTGTCCTTTCTTCGGGGGTTCCAACGTACTTACGAAAGAATAAGGGGGGTATTCCGGGTGAACGAACCTCTACAAGGTTGACTATCTGGTCAATAACATCGGGGAAGGTGGCAGAAAGTAATTCTTGAATTTAAACTCAAGAAAATATCGAGAGCAAGGTAATGATGTTTCATGGGAAGTTTCGAGCGAGCAGGCAATCGTTCGATGCCTGAAACGAAGTGTGAAAGGGGTCTAGAGCAACGAGAATAAGTATTGCGTCTGATACCAGAATAGATCACTTGGCAGGTGGCCCGTGAATTACATAAGAAGTCAAGTGCGAGAATAACTTTGTCATCAGGGTGTACAAAAGAGTCAGGTTTCGATCCTAGGACCTGTGGGTTATGGGCCCACCATGTGGTTGAAAGTAGGAAGGGGGCCGACATTTTGCACGGTCATGATAGTAAGGTGTGTCAAAGGGTAGCCTGTTAGATATGTCGGCAACAACATCGATACCAAGGGCGAGGGACGAAGAGAACCATTTTCCTGCTCGTTGAACGAGGCGGGCCAATAGGCAAAGTTCTCGTCCATCGGTGGTTACCGGAATGTTTTCAACAATAGTAACAGGGTCTTGCTGACAGAGTTGTACACCGAGGTGTTTACATAAGCAGGAGAACATTACTGCTTAGATCATATAGATCACAAGAAAGGTTAAACAAAACAATGGAAAGGAAAAGGTGATCATCAGATCAAATAGAACAATGGAATGGAAAATATGTTTATACACCTATTTCAGGGGTATATCCTTCCCAAGGACAAGCAGAACATGATAACCATGACATGATATTAAGTAGAAAAGCCTCTAGGTGAGGGGAGAGAAATTTTCATGACATTATCCATACAGCGGTGTTTGGATAATTGAGCAAGAAACGTTTAGCATTGGGCTTCAAATGTTCTTGTTGAAACATCGGAGTACCATAGACATGCTTCGAGATAGAATTGACATGGTCTTCAGGTGAAGATCAAACTTTGGAAACACGAAGGATCCATCAGGAATAACTTGTAGAATAAGTCTTACAATTTCCCCATGGATGAACGGATAACCTTGCTGAAAAGGAATCTATAGTGATAGGTCCTCCAGCCGAGGGGGGGGGGGTGCTAGGCATGACATCATGTTACCGGGTCATCAAAGGATCAACATCATAACTCTTGGAAAATGTCCCAACCATCATATCTGACCGAGATTCAGATCCGATTGGTGTCAGGATACCTCAGACTCAGGATGTCCGAGAAGAAAAGCTGCGGCACATATCGACGAAATGACATTGTAAGATTCTCGGGAAATGAACTATGGGAGCGGGTTCCTGAAACAATAGTTCATCATTAAACCAAGGAGAGGACAAGGAGGTGTCTGGTGAACTCAACGGCAATTCACCGATATTCCCAAAAGATGGATTTCCATCATTAGGTGAACAAGGAGATAACATTTGTCAGATCAAATGATATAAGGAAGTATGCTCGAGGAAAACATACACAATTAAACATTGGTTGAGAGGTGCGCCCGAAATGTGGATTGGGTTGCACGACCAATGTCAGAATGGTGATTCAATTAGCGAAGGACTTAGAATGAACTATCGATCATTAACTTCAAAGCAATAGGGTTGCTAGAAGTGCATAATCCAAACAACACCATTCATTTGTGGGTACCCCAGTAGGAATCAACACGAGGACCAAGAAAGAATGGTGATGGTGAGAAGTATCACTATACCAAGAATTCTTAAGTGGTGGAGCAATCCTCACAACATTCTTGACATAAAAGATGGTAATACTCCGCGATAGAACATAACATAAGTTGGATAGCAAGGAACTCAAGGTACAGCACAAAACAGGAACAAGTTTTGTGTTGGAGGGAATGCAATAATGTTGTCGATGATAACCCAAATCATCGAGGGCAAAGGATGCTATTTCTCATCAAGAATTCGATAAATATCTTGGAAGACCTCATAAGGTTGATGATGTTCACGACACATTTGTCGAGAGATTTCAAGATATAAACAATCAGCAACGACATCGAGTCAAAGAAATGATGAAGCGGAAGGTCATTGGAACCATGGGTAGGACACAAACTCGAAACCAAGCTTGTTGTTCAAGGCGAAATGATATGACGATGATGATCGACGTAAGGTTAGTTCATCGTCGAAAATTGTGCTCCGGGAAGAAGGACCGGGTAGCACAGTTAAAATTAGCTCGATAATGATATAGCCGATCAGGCTAGGAATGACTTGAAGGATTAATAAATTTGTAAGCAGTGATGGGTTCAAATACTTGTTGAATCGCAATGCGAACTCGATTCAGTTATCGGTGTCTTTGAGTGTATAATAACTCAGAGCCCGTGAAAAATTGGAATCAGTGGAAAGGTAGCACTTGATGAAGAACTCATAAGAAGTTATGCAGTTCCATGATAATCTTGAGATACCAGGGGGTAATACTCGACACAAGATCAAAGTAAAGATTGGACGGGTGTATTAATCCATAGAAGACAATTGTTTAAACTTGCCCGTGAAATGGGGTCAAAGAAGAACATATGGTCGAAACCACGATTGCAAAAGGCCGGATCCCAGATATAAGAACTTATACCAAGGGAAAAAAATAATTTAAGAGAAGCTTTAAGGATAAGATCTACATCGTGTCCATGGGCATGAACACAAAGTTCAAGGTCGACTCCCACTTCTTCAATGCATAACCTTTCATTCCCTCTCGTATTTTGAAAATGACATTAGTTGTTGAAAGTTTTACCTGGTGCAATACCAGATAAGTATGACCCGTGAAATCTTCCGGGTTTGCACAGATTAGGGGAAGGCATTAGTTCAAACCATCGGGTATCTTAGGAACATATATCACAAACTTCAGGGGTAAATAATACAAGCTCGAAAGTAGAGCATGGTTGACAAGGCAGAGGATACAATATACCAAAGGCAATATATACCGGTGGAAAGGCTCACAAGGTTATTGAATATTAAGGGCGATGTCAGATGAAATCCAACAATGGATCTGACGATCCACAACGGAGCTGATGTGAGTATCGATACTCTACCAGAAGAAGAAAGAATGCAAGGGGATCAGCTGATAGAAACAACTAACTAACTCAAAGCTCAATGCAAGGAAATTTTATGATTTCCAAATCAAGGGATCAGAAGCAATCGTTCTGATCGAAAATGAATAAGCTCAATAGACTTAGAAGCACAAACGATCAAGGCATCGATTGGTCAAGAACCAGCTCATATCCAAATGACGTCTGAGCCGGAAGGATGAATCCTAGGATTCGACTGAGGAATGCGGGCATCCTCAACATATTGAATCAACGAACTTAAAATGATAAAGAGAAGGGAGGACAATAAGATTACGAAACTTATGGGATTAACCATAATTCAAGCAAGCGAGAATTTCAAAAGCAATAGGCTGCTCGGGATTTTCGAAGATCGAATGATATTTTGAAGTCTTTGGCGAAACACATGAACAACTGGGAATGAGCGGATACTCGATAAGTGCAAGAATTATCCATAGGGGTATTCAGGTGACAGAGAACAGCAAGGGAGTAAGCTCAAAGGATTCTCGAAACAAAAGAGAGAATTTCGGTGTATCATGTTATAACAAGATCAACTGGGAAGCATTGTATGAATGGTGCGTACACGTGGTTATCAATAGGGGTTTATCGACGGAGGGGAATTGCAAAAGCGACACCATAAAGTCTCAAGAGAACATCAGAGAGTATCTTCGGATTCTTTTGATGCAACAGACGATCATCTGTCTCCGGGAGAAAGTATTATCGAGAACCTAGAGTCAACGTTAGTAAAATCGTTTAACCCGAATAGAAGAGAGATCAGAGTCCCAGAGTATAGATCAAGGAATAAAAAGATCCTACTACCAGCCAATGACATCGTGTGCCCGTAAGACACACAGCCATGTTATTAAAAGTTTTTGTAATGTCTAGACTCAACTTCGGCCAAGGAGTGTGGAAGGGGGATTCCTACAGGCAGTCGGCTCTGATACCAACTTGTGACGCCCCCGATTCAATCGTACACTAATCATGCACGCAAATGTGTACGATCAAGATCAGGGACTCACGGGAAGATATCACAACACAACTCTACAAATAAAATAAGTCATACAAGCATCATAATACAAGCCAGGGGCCTCGAGGGCTCGAATACAAGTGCTCGATCATAGACGAGTCAGCGGAAGCAACAATATCTGAGTACAGACATAAGTTAACAAGTTGTCATAAGATGGCTAGCACAAACTGGGATACAGATCGAAAGAGGCGTAGGCCTCCTGCCTGGGATCCTCCTAAACTACTCCTGGTCGTCGTCGTCAGCCTGCACGTAGTAGGAGGCACCTCCAATGTAGTAGTCGTCGTCGACGCTGGCTCCTGGCTCCTGGACTCCAGCATCTGGTTGCGACAACCAGAAAGAAAGGAAAGGGGGAAAAAGGGGGGAGAAAGCAACCGTGAGTACTCATCCAAAGTACTCACAAGCAAGGAACTAAACTACATATGCATGGGTATATGTGTAAGGAGGCCATATCAGTGGACTGAACTGCAGAATGCCAGAATAAGAGGGGGATAACTAGTCCTATCGAAGACTACGCTTCTAAGTCCTCCAAGTAGCATCTCCACTGTAGAATCTCCAAATAGCAACTCCAAGTAACAACTCCAGTAGCATCTCCAGCGGCATCGCAGTAGCATAATCCTACCCGGCGATCCTCTCCTCGTCGCCCTGTGGAAAAGCGATCACCGGGTTGTCTGTGGAACTTGGAAGGGTGTGTTTTATTAACTATCCGGTTCTAGTTGTCATAAGCTCAAGGTACAACTCCAAGTCGTCCTGTTACCGAAGATCACGGCTATTCGAATAGATTAACTTCCCTGCAGGGGTGCACCAACTTACCCAACACGTTTGATCCCATTTGGCCGGACACACTTTCCTGGGTCATGCCCGGCCGCGGAAGATCAACACGTCGCAGCCCCACCTAGGCACAACAGAGAGGCCAGCACGCCGGTCTAAACCTAAGCGCACAGGGGTCTGGGCCCATCGCCCATAGCACACCTGCACGTTGCGAGGGCGGCCGAAAGCAGACCTAGCCTAGTGGCGTTCCAGTCCAATTCGGCGCGCGCCGCTCCGTCGCTGACGTCTGAAGTGCTTCGGCTGATACCGCGACGTCGGGATACCCATAACTACTCCCACGTAGATGGTTAGTGCGTATAGGCTCGTAGCCAACTCAGATCAAATACCAAGATCTCGTTAAGCGTGTTAAGTATCCGCGAACGCCGAACAGGGCCAGGCCCACCTGTCTCCTAGGTGGTCTCAACCTGCCCTGCCGCTCCGCCACAAAGTAACAGTCGGGGGCCGTCGGGAACTCAGGCCCACCACTACCTGGATGGAGCCACCTGCCCCTTCAGCCCCCATCTCCGAACAGTATCACAGGTAATGTAATAGTGTAAGGTATAAAGTATATGCCCGTGATCACCTCCCGAAGTGATCACAGCCCAGTAGTATAGCATGGCAGACGGACAAGAATGTAGGGCCACTGATGGAACACTAGCATCCTATACTAAGCAGTAGGATAGCAGGTAAAGGTAACAACAGTAGTAGCAAGGACAGGCTATGCAGCAGTATAGGATTAACTGAAAGCAGTAACATGCTACACTACTCTAATGCAAGCAGTATAGAGAAGAGTAGGCGATATCTGGTGATCAAAGGGGGGGCTTGCCTGGTTGCTCAGACAAGGAGGGGTCGTCAACTCCGTAGTCGTACTGGGTAGCAGTGGCGTCGATCTCGGTGTCTAGCGAGAGAAGAGGGGGAAGAAACAATAAATATAATGCAAACAAATGCATGACGATACATGACATGACAAAGCGTGATGCTAGGTGTGCCCTAACGCGGTACGAGGTGGTACTGGTGAAGGGGGGAACATCCGGGAAATTATCCCCGGTGTTTCGCGTTTTCGGGCAAAGAAGCCGGAGGGGGAAAGTTGCGTGTTCGCTATGCTAGGGATGCGTGGCGGACGAACGGGCTGCATATTCGGGTTTGCCTCGTCGTTCTGAGCAACTTTTATGTACAAAGTTTTTTCATCCGAGCTACGGTTTATTTTATATTAATTTTTAAAGTTTTAATTCATTTTCTAAAATTATGTATTTATTTTAATCCGAATTGACCAAGTCAAAAGGACTGGTCTAAATGGGAGTTGGTGGCCCACATGTCACTGCTTTAATAATTTCCAAAAGGATTTATCTAAACTAAATAGATGGGACCCACATGTCATTTGCTAATAGGCTAACTTAGCACTAAACTAATACTAAGCTACACCTAACATAATTAAACAAGGACCGGCCACTACTGGGCATAGCCTAGCCGGCCACACGTACGGCGCGCAAACACACAGAGCACACACGCACACACAATGCTTGGGTTTAAGAGAAGATAGCATTTTGTGATTTTTGTTGGATTTAAACCATGCATCAAATGAATTTGGTCCAGTGGAGTAATATGTAGTTTGTCAAGTGTACATTCTACTCATATTTATTTTTGGCCTGTTAGTAGTTGTTTAACCGCTGATTAGAGGCTGCCTAGGGGGTTAGTCAAAGTAGATATTGAAAAGCTAACTAGTAGTACAGTAAGCAGCAGCAGTTATGCGCAGCAGGGCAAGAGCTTCAACAGAAGCAGCACGAGCAGGCACAGGGGCGCGTGCGGGATGGCAAGCAGGGCCGGGCGCGGCGTCGGGCGAGCAGCAGGCGACGGAGGCGGGCGCAGCCAGGCGGCGGTGAGAGCGGGATGCTGCGGGGTGACGCCGACGCGGCCGGGCGAAGGCAGGCGCGGCCGGCGCCAGCGGGCGCGAACGGCGACGGCGGACAGGGCCAACAGCGGCGCAGCAGTAGACGACCTCGAGGCCAGGCGCGGGCAAGACGCAGGGGGTAAGGCCATGGGCAGCAGCACCACGTACGCGTACGCAGACGAGCTCGGGGACGGCGGCTACGGCAACAAATCAAGGGGGTAATGAAGGAGGATAGACGCGGCTCACTTCGAGGGAGGTCGTGGACGTGCCTGGAACCGCCGGGAGGAGGCGCCGGTGATGGAGATCGACGGCGATGGCGCCGTGGCCGTGGCGGGGAAGACGACCAGATGGCGAGGTTGTGAAGGGCTTCAGCTCGAACCGAAGGTTGTAGGCGATGCAGACGAGGCCAACGGAGCTGCAGAGCATAACCTCACGCGTCGGGGACGGCTCCGGCCATGGGAACGACGATGACGCGGCCATGGACGTGCTTGGGGCATGGGAGATCTGTGGGGAGGGAGAGAGGGAAGGAGTGGGGGGATGGGATCGAGGGGTCGGGGCGTGGCGCCCTTATCCCCTCCCGGCGCTGTCGGCGAGAGGGTGCGGCGGCGACCAAGCCCCTGTAGCGACCTGGTCGCGTGAATAGGAGAGAGAGGAGGGTTCGGTGAGGGTGGGCCGGCCTGATGGTTTAGTGGGCCAAAGCCCGGGGGTAGGCTGGTTCTTTTTATTTATTTTTTTGTTTCGTTTTGGTTTTCTTTCTTTTTATTACACTCTGTTTATATTATTTTAGTAGGCAAAAACAGCTTTACTAAAACATATGACTGTCTCTATAAATCGATTTACAAAATAAACCACAACCACAAAAGGTTTCACACATAATAAAAATAGTTTAACATTTTAAATTAGGAAAGGCATTTAACAATTATTTTTAGTCACTGTTATATTCACAAAAGAGCATTCAAATACTTTACAAAAGTGTTGGATCACCACCATAATTAGTTATGTAATATTTCCCACACTTTGAACATTTTATTTTGCATGGTCGGGAAATTTAAATTTTAAGCTTTAATTTGAATTTGAGTTTGAACTAAGAGTTGGATCAAACAAGGATTAGCAACAGTAATGTGATGACATGGCACCATTAACGGGGGATTACTGTAGCTTAATGATCCGGGCATCACAATTCTCCTCCACTACAAAAAATCTCGTCCCGAGATTTAAGAGGTGGATGACGGGGAAAGGTCTGTTTACGAAATTCTAACGAATCTTCTCGGTCTTGGTTGCTCTTCTCGAAGTGGTCGATCCATTTTATTGACGTCTTCATTTTTCCGTTTCAAGTCATCAAGATGAAGTCGGTATCCTTTCTTCGGGGGTTCCAACGTACTTACGAAAGAATAAGGGGGGTATTCCGGGTGAACGAACCTCTACAAGGTTGACTATCTGGTCGATAACATCGGGGAAGGTGGCAGAAAGTAATTCTTGAATTTAAACTCAAGAAAATATCGAGAGCAAGGTAATGATGTTTCATGGGAAGTTTCGAGCGAGCAGGCAATCGTTCGATGCCTGAAACGAAGTGTGAAAGGGGTCTAGAGCAACGAGAATAAGTATTGCGTCTGATACCAGAATAGATCACTTGGCAGGTGGCCCGTGAATTACATAAGAAGTCAAGTGCGAGAATAACTTTGTCATCAGGGTGTACAAAAGAGTCAGGTTTCGATCCTAGGACCTGTGGGTTATGGGCCCACCATGTGGTTGAAAGTAGGAAGGGGGCCGACATTTTGCACGGTCATGATAGTAAGGTGTGTCAAAGGGTAGCCTGTTAGATATGTCGGCAACAACATCGATACCAAGGGCGAGGGACGAAGAGAACCATTTTCCTGCTCGTTGAACGAGGCGGGCCAATAGGCAAAGTTCTCGTCCATCGGTGGTTACCGGAATGTTTTCAACAATAGTAACAGGGTCTTGCTGACAGAGTTGTACACCGAGGTGTTTACATAAGCAGGAGAACATTACTGCTTAGATCATATAGATCACAAGAAAGGTTAAACAAAACAATGGAAAGGAAAAGGTGATCATCAGATCAAATAGAACAATGGAATGGAAAATATGTTTATACACCTATTTCAGGGGTATATCCTTCCCAAGGACAAGCAGAACATGATAACCATGACATGATATTAAGTAGAAAAGCCTCTAGGTGAGGGAGAGAAATTTTCATGACATTATCCATACAGCGGTGTTTGGATAATTGAGCAAGAAACGTTTAGCATTGGGCTTCAAATGTTCTTGTTGAAACATCGGAGTACCATAGACATGCTTCGAGATAGAATTGACATGGTCTTCAGGTGAAGATCAAACTTTGGAAACACGAAGGATCCATCAGGAATAACTTGTAGAATAAGTCTTACAATTTCCCCATGGATGAACGGATAACCTTGCTGAAAAGGAATCTATAGTGATAGGTCCTCCAGCCGAGGGGGGGGGGTGCTAGGCATGACATCATGTTACCGGGTCATCAAAGGATCAACATCATAACTCTTGGAAAATGTCCCAACCATCATATCTGACCGAGATTCAGATCCGATTGGTGTCAGGATACCTCAGACTCAGGATGTCCGAGAAGAAAAGCTGCGGCACATATCGACGAAATGACATTGTAAGATTCTCGGGAAATGAACTATGGGAGCGGGTTCCTGAAACAATAGTTCATCATTAAACCAAGGAGAGGACAAGGAGGTGTCTGGTGAACTCAACGGCAATTCACCGATATTCCCAAAAGATGGATTTCCACCATTAGGTGAACAAGGAGATAACATTTGTCAGATCAAATGATATAAGGAAGTATGCTCGAGGAAAACATACACAATTAAACATTGGTTGAGAGGTGCGCCCGAAATGTGGATTGGGTTGCACGACCAATGTCAGAATGGTGATTCAATTAGCGAAGGACTTAGAATGAACTATCGATCATTAACTTCAAAGCAATAGGGTTGCTAGAAGTGCATAATCGAAACAACACCATTCACTTGTGGGTACCCCGGTTGGAATCAACACGAGGACCAAGAAAGAATGGTGATGGTGAGAAGTATCACTATACCAAGAATTCTTAAGTGGTGGAGCAATCCTCACAACATTCTTGACATAAAAGATGGTAATACTCCGCGGTAGAACATAACATAAGTTGGATAGCAAGGAACTCAAGGTACAGCACAAAACAGGAACAAGTTTTGTGTTGGAGGGAATGCAATAATGTTGTCGATGATAACCCAAATCATCGAGGGCAAAGGATGCTATTTCTCATCAAGAATTCGATAGATATCTTGGAAGACCTCATAAGGTTGATGATGTTCACGACACATTTGTCGAGAGATTTCAAGATATAAACAATCAGCAACGACATCGAGTCAAAGAAATGATGAAGCGGAAGGTCATTGGAACCATGGGTAGGACACAAACTCGAAACCAAGCTTGTTGTTCAAGGCGAAATGATATGACGATGATGATCGACGTAAGGTTAGTTCATCGTCGAAAATTGTGCTCCGGGAAGAAGGACCGGGTAGCACAGTTAAAATTAGCTCGATAATGATATAGCCGATCAGGCTAGGAATGACTTGAAGGATTAATAAATTTGTAAGCAGTGATGGGTTCAAATACTTGTTGAATCGCAATGCGAACTCGATTCAGTTATCGGTGTCTTTGAGTGTATAATAACTCAGAGCCCGTGAAAAATTGGAATCAGTGGAAAGGTAGCACTTGATGAAGAACTCATAAGAAGTTATGCAGTTCCATGATAATCTTGAGATACCAGGGGTAATACTCGACACAAGATCAAAGTAAAGATTGGACGGGTGTATTAATCCATAGAAGACAATTGTTTAAACTTGCCCGTGAAATGGGGTCAAAGAAGAACATATGGTCGAAACCACGATTGCAAAGGCCGGATCCCAGATATAAGAACTTATACCAAGGGAAAAAAATAATTTAAGAGAAGCTTTAAGGATAAGATCTACATCGTGTCCATGGGCATGAACACAAAGTTCAAGGTCGACTCCCACTTCTTCAATGCATAACCTTTCATTCCCTCTCGTATTTTGAAAATGACATTAGTTGTTGAAAGTTTTACCTGGTGCAATACCAGATAAGTATGACCCGTGAAATCTTCCGGGTTTGCACAGATTAGGGGAAGGCATTAGTTCAAACCATCGGGTATCTTAGGAACATATATCACAAACTTCAGGGGTAAATAATACAAGCTCGAAAGTAGAGCATGGTTGACAAGGCAGAGGATACAATATACCAAAGGCAATATATACCGGTGGAAAGGCTCACAAGGTTATTGAATATTAAGGGCGATGTCAGATGAAATCCAACAATGGATCTGACGATCCACAACGGAGCTGATGTGAGTATCGATACTCTACCAGAAGAAGAAAGAATGCAAGGGGATCAGCTGATAGAAACAACTAACTAACTCAAAGCTCAATGCAAGGAAATTTTATGATTTCCAAATCAAGGGATCAGAAGCAATCGTTCTGATCGAAAATGAATAAGCTCAATAGACTTAGAAGCACAAACGATCAAGGCATCGATTGGTCAAGAACCAGCTCATATCCAAATGACGTCTGAGCCGGAAGGATGAATCCTAGGATTCGACTGAGGAATGCGGGCATCCTCAACATATTGAATCAACGAACTTAAAATGATAAAGAGAAGGGAGGACAATAAGATTACGAAACTTATGGGATTAACCATAATTCAAGCAAGCGAGAATTTCAAAAGCAATAGGCTGCTCGGGATTTTCGAAAGATCGAATGATATTTTGAAGTCTTTGGCGAAACACATGAACAACTGGGAATGAGCGGATACTCGATAAGTGCAAGAATTATCCATAGGGGTATTCAGGTGACAGAGAACAGCAAGGGAGTAAGCTCAAAGGATTCTCGAAACAAAAGAGAGAATTTCGGTGTATCATGTTATAACAAGATCAACTGGGAAGCATTGTATGAATGGTGCGTACACGTGGTTATCAATAGGGGTTTATCGACGGAGGGGAATTGCAAAAGCGACACCATAAAGTCTCAAGAGAACATCAGAGAGTATCTTCGGATTCTTTTGATGCAACAGACGATCATTTGTCTCCGGGAGAAAGTATTATCGAGAACCTAGAGTCAACGTTAGTAAAATCGTTTAACCCGAATAGAAGAGAGATCAGAGTCCCAGAGTATAGATCAAGGAATAAAAGATCCTACTACCAGCCAATGACATCGTGTGCCCGTAAGACACACAGCCATGTTATTAAAAGTTTTTGTAATGTCTAGACTCAACTTCGGCCAAGGAGTGTGGAAGGGGGATTCCTACAGGCAGTCGGCTCTGATACCAACTTGTGACGCCCCCGATTCAATCGTACACTAATCATGCACGCAAATGTGTACGATCAAGATCAGGGACTCACGGGAAGATATCACAACACAACTCTACAAATAAAATAAGTCATACAAGCATCATAATACAAGCCAGGGGCCTCGAGGGCTCGAATACAAGTGCTCGATCATAGACGAGTCAGCGGAAGCAACAATATCTGAGTACAGACATAAGTTTAACAAGTTGTCATAAGATGGCTAGCACAAACTGGGATACAGATCGAAAGAGGCGTAGGCCTCCTGCCTGGGATCCTCCTAACTACTCCTGGTCGTCGTCGTCAGCCTGCACGTAGTAGGAGGCACCTCCAATGTAGTAGTCGTCGTCGACGCTGGCTCCTGGCTCCTGGACTCCAGCATCTGGTTGCGACAACCAGAAAGAAAGGAAAGGGGGAAAAAAGGGGGGAGAAAGCAACCGTGAGTACTCATCCAAAGTACTCACAAGCAAGGAAATAAACTACATATGCATGGGTATATGTGTAAGGAGGCCATATCAGTGGACTGAACTGCAGAATGCCAGAATAAGAGGGGGATAACTAGTCCTATCGAAGACTACGCTTCTAAGTCCTCCAAGTAGCATCTCCACTGTAGAATCTCCAAATAGCAACTCCAAGTAACAACTCCAGTAGCATCTCCAGCGGCATCGCAGTAGCATAATCCTACCCGGCGATCCTCTCCTCGTCGCCCTGTGGAAAAGCGATCACCGGGTTGTCTGTGGAACTTGGAAGGGTGTGTTTTATTAACTATCCGGTTCTAGTTGTCATAAGCTCAAGGTACAACTCCAAGTCGTCCTGTTACCGAAGATCACGGCTATTCGAATAGATTAACTTCCCTGCAGGGGTGCACCAACTTACCCAACACGCTTGATCCCATTTGGCCGGACACACTTTCCTGGGTCATGCCCGGCCGCGGAAGATCAACACGTCGCAGCCCCACCTAGGCACAACAGAGAGGCCAGCACGCCGGTCTAAACCTAAGCGCACAGGGGTCTGGGCCCATCGCCCATAGCACACCTGCACGTTGCGAGGGCAGCCGAAAGCAGACCTAGCCTAGTGGCGTTCCAGTCCAATTCGGCGCGCGCCGCTCCGTCGCTGACGTCTGAAGTGCTTCGGCTGATACCGCGACGTCGGGATACCCATAACTACTCCCACGTAGATGGTTAGTGCGTATAGGCTCGTAGCCAACTCAGATCAAATACCAAGATCTCGTTAAGCGTGTTAAGTATCCGCGAACGCCGAACAGGGCCAGGCCCACCTGTCTCCTAGGTGGTCTCAACCTGCCCTGCCGCTCCGCCACAAAGTAACAGTCGGGGGCCGTCGGGAACTCAGGCCCACCACTACCTGGATGGAGCCACCTGCCCCTTCAGCCCCCATCTCCGAACAGTATCACAGGTAATGTAATAGTGTAAGGTATAAAGTATATGCCCGTGATCACCTCCCGAAGTGATCACAGCCCAGTAGTATAGCATGGCAGACGGACAAGAATGTAGGGCCACTGATGGAACAATAGCATCCTATACTAAGCAGTAGGATAGCAGGTAAAGGTAACAACAGTAGTAGCAAGGACAGGCTATGCAGCAGTATAGGATTAACTGAAAGCAGTAACATGCTACACTACTCTAATGCAAGCAGTATAGAGAAGAGTAGGCGATATCTGGTGATCAAAGGGGGGGCTTGCCTGGTTGCTCAGACAAGGAGGGGTCGTCAACTCCGTAGTCGTACTGGGTAGCAGTGGCGTCGATCTCGGTGTCTAGCGAGAGAAGAGGGGGAAGAAACAATAAATATAATGCAAACAAATGCATGACGATACATGACATGACAAAGCGTGATGCTAGGTGTGCCCTAACGCGGTACGAGGTGGTACTGGTGAAGGGGAGAACATCCGGGAAATTATCCCCGGTGTTTCGCGTTTTCGGGCAAAGAAGCCGGAGGGGGAAAGTTGCGTGTTCGCTATGCTAGGGATGCGTGGCGGACGAACGGGCTGCATATTCGGGTTTGCCTCGTCGTTCTGAGCAACTTTTATGTACAAAGTTTTTTCATCCGAGCTACGGTTTATTTTATATTAATTTTTAAAGTTTTAATTCATTTTCTAAAATTATGTATTTATTTTAATCCGAATTGACCAAGTCAAAAGGACTGGTCTAAATTGGAGTTGGTGGCCCACATGTCACTGCTTTAATAATTTCCAAAAGGATTTATCTAAACTAAATAGATGGGACCCACATGTCATTTGCTAATAGGCTAACTTAGCACTAAACTAATACTAAGCTACACCTAACATAATTAAACAAGGACCGGCCACTACTGGGCATAGCCTAGCCGGCCACACGTACGGCGCGCAAACACACAGAGCACACACGCACACACAATGCTTGGGTTTAAGAGAAGATAGCATTTTGTGATTTTTGTTGGATTTAAACCATGCATCAAATGAATTTGGTCCAGTGGAGTAATATGTAGTTTGTCAAGTGTACATTCTACTCATATTTATTTTTGGCCTGTTAGTAGTTGTTTAACCGCTGATTAGAGGCTGCCTAGGGGGTTAGTCAAAGTAGATATTGAAAAGCTAACTAGTAGTACAGTAAGCAGCAGCAGTTATGCGCAGCAGGGCAAGAGCTTCAACAGAAGCAGCACGAGCAGGCACAGGGGCGCGTGCGGGATGGCAAGCAGGGCCGGGCGCGGCGTCGGGCGAGCAGCAGGCGACGGAGGCGGGCGCAGCCAGGCGGCGGTGAGAGCGGGATGCTGCGGGGTGACGCCGACGCGGCCGGGCGAAGGCAGGCGCGGCCGGCGCCAGCGGGCGCGAACGGCGACGGCGGACAGGGCCAACAGCGGCGCAGCAGTAGACGACCTCGAGGCCAGGCGCGGGCAAGACGCAGGGGGTAAGGCCATGGGCAGCAGCACCACGTACGCGTACGCAGACGAGCTCGGGGACGGCGGCTACGGCAACAAATCAAGGGGGTAATGAAGGAGGATAGACGCGGCTCACTTCGAGGGAGGTCGTGGACGTGCCTGGAACCGCCGGGAGGTGAGGCGCCGGTGATGGAGATCGACGGCGATGGCGTCGTGGCCGTGGCGGGGAAGACGACCAGATGGCGAGGTTGTGAAGGGCTTCAGCTCGAACCGAAGGTTGTAGGCGATGCAGACGAGGCCAACGGAGCTGCAGAGCATAACCTCACGGGTCGGGGACGGCTCCGGCCATGGGAACGACGATGACGCGGCCATGGACGTGCTTGGGGCATGGGAGATCTGTGGGGAGGGAGAGAGGGAAGGAGTGGGGGGATGGGATCGAGGGGTCGGGGCGTGGCGCCCTTATCCCCTCCCGGCGCTGTCGGCGAGAGGGTGCGGCGGCGACCAAGCCCCTGTAGCGACCTGGTCGCGTGAATAGGAGAGAGAGGAGGGTTCGGTGAGGGTGGGCCGGCCTGATGGTTTAGTGGGCCAAAGCCCGGGGGTAGGCTGGTTCTTTTTATTTATTTTTTTTGTTTCGTTTTGGTTTTCTTTCTTTTTATTACACTCTGTTTATATTATTTTAGTAGGCAAAAACAGCTTTACTAAAACATATGACTATCTCTATAAATCGATTTACAAAATAAACCACAACCACAAAAGGTTTCACACATAATAAAAATAGTTTAACATTTTAAATTAGGAAAGGCATTTAACAATTATTTTTAGTCACTGTTATATTCACAAAAGAGCATTCAAATACTTTACAAAAGTGTTGGATCACCACCATAATTAGTTATGTAATATTTCCCACACTTTGAACATTTTATTTTGCATGGTCGGGAAATTTAAATTTTAAGCTTTAATTTGAATTTGAGTTTGAACTAAGAGTTGGATCAAACAAGGATTAGCAACAGTAATGTGATGACATGGCACCATTAACGGGGGATTACTGTAGCTTAATGATCCGGGCATCACAATTCTCCTCCACTACAAAAAATCTCGTCCCGAGATTTAAGAGGTGGATGACGGGGAAAGGTCTGTTTACGAAATTCTAACGAATCTTCTCGGTCTTGGTTGCTCTTCTCGAAGTGGTCGATCCATTTTATTGACGTCTTCATTTTTCTGTTTCAAGTCATCAAGATGAAGTCGGTATCCTTTCTTCGGGGGTTCCAACGTACTTACGAAAGAATAAGGGGGGTATTCCGGGTGAACGAACCTCTACAAGGTTGACTATCTGGTCGATAACATCGGGGAAGGTGGCAGAAAGTAATTCTTGAATTTAAACTCAAGAAAATATCGAGAGCAAGGTAATGATGTTTCATGGGAAGTTTCGAGCGAGCAGGCAATCGTTCGATGCCTGAAACGAAGTGTGAAAGGGGTCTAGAGCAACGAGAATAAGTATTGCGTCTGATACCAGAATAGATCACTTGGCAGGTGGCCCGTGAATTACATAAGAAGTCAAGTGCGAGAATAACTTTGTCATCAGGGTGTACAAAAGAGTCAGGTTTCGATCCTAGGACCTGTGGGTTATGGGCCCACCATGTGGTTGAAAGTAGGAAGGGGGCCGACATTTTGCACGGTCATGATAGTAAGGTGTGTCAAAGGGTAGCCTGTTAGATATGTCGGCAACAACATCGATACCAAGGGCGAGGGACGAAGAGAACCATTTTCCTGCTCGTTGAACGAGGCGGGCCAATAGGCAAAGTTCTCGTCCATCGGTGGTTACCGGAATGTTTTCAACAATAGTAACAGGGTCTTGCTGACAGAGTTGTACACCGAGGTGTTTACATAAGCAGGAGAACATTACTGCTTAGATCATATAGATCACAAGAAAGGTTAAACAAAACAATGGAAAGGAAAAGGTGATCATCAGATCAAATAGAACAATGGAATGGAAAATATGTTTATACACCTATTTCAGGGGTATATCCTTCCCAAGGACAAGCAGAACATGATAACCATGACATGATATTAAGTAGAAAAGCCTCTAGGTGAGGGAGAGAAATTTTCATGACATTATCCATACAGCGGTGTTTGGATAATTGAGCAAGAAACGTTTAGCATTGGGCTTCAAATGTTCTTGTTGAAACATCGGAGTACCATAGACATGCTTCGAGATAGAATTGACATGGTCTTCAGGTGAAGATCAAACTTTGGAAACACGAAGGATCCATCAGGAATAACTTGTAGAATAAGTCTTACAATTTCCCCATGGATGAACGGATAACCTTGCTGAAAAGGAATCTATAGTGATAGGTCCTCCAGCCGAGGGGGGGGGGGTGCTAGGCATGACATCATGTTACCGGGTCATCAAAGGATCAACATCATAACTCTTGGAAAATGTCCCAACCATCATATCTGACCGAGATTCAGATCCGATTGGTGTCAGGATACCTCAGACTCAGGATGTCCGAGAAGAAAAGCTGCGGCACATATCGACGAAATGACATTGTAAGATTCTCGGGAAATGAACTATGGGAGCGGGTTCCTGAAACAATAGTTCATCATTAAACCAAGGAGAGGACAAGGAGGTGTCTGGTGAACTCAACGGCAATTCACCGATATTCCCAAAAGATGGATTTCCACCATTAGGTGAACAAGGAGATAACATTTGTCAGATCAAATGATATAAGGAAGTATGCTCGAGGAAAACATACACAATTAAACATTGGTTGAGAGGTGCGCCCGAAATGTGGATTGGGTTGCACGACCAATGTCAGAATGGTGATTCAATTAGCGAAGGACTTAGAATGAACTATCGATCATTAACTTCAAAGCAATAGGGTTGCTAGAAGTGCATAATCGAAACAACACCATTCACTTGTGGGTACCCCGGTTGGAATCAACACGAGGACCAAGAAAGAATGGTGATGGTGAGAAGTATCACTATACCAAGAATTCTTAAGTGGTGGAGCAATCCTCACAACATTCTTGACATAAAAGATGGTAATACTCCGCGGTAGAACATAACATAAGTTGGATAGCAAGGAACTCAAGGTACAGCACAAAACAGGAACAAGTTTTGTGTTGGAGGGAATGCAATAATGTTGTCGATGATAACCCAAATCATCGAGGGCAAAGGATGCTATTTCTCATCAAGAATTCGATAGATATCTTGGAAGACCTCATAAGGTTGATGATGTTCACGACACATTTGTCGAGAGATTTCAAGATATAAACAATCAGCAACGACATCGAGTCAAAGAAATGATGAAGCGGAAGGTCATTGGAACCATGGGTAGGACACAAACTCGAAACCAAGCTTGTTGTTCAAGGCGAAATGATATGACGATGATGATCGACGTAAGGTTAGTTCATCGTCGAAAATTGTGCTCCGGGAAGAAGGACCAGGGTAGCACAGTTAAAATTAGCTCGATAATGATATAGCCGATCAGGCTAGGAATGACTTGAAGGATTAATAAATTTGTAAGCAGTGATGGGTTCAAATACTTGTTGAATCGCAATGCGAACTCGATTCAGTTATCGGTGTCTTTGAGTGTATAATAACTCAGAGCCCGTGAAAAATTGGAATCAGTGGAAAGGTAGCACTTGATGAAGAACTCATAAGAAGTTATGCAGTTCCATGATAATCTTGAGATACCAGGGGGTAATACTCGACACAAGATCAAAGTAAAGATTGGACGGGTGTATTAATCCATAGAAGACAATTGTTTAAACTTGCCCGTGAAATGGGGTCAAAGAAGAACATATGGTCGAAACCACGATTGCAAAAGGCCGGATCCCAGATATAAGAACTTATACCAAGGGAAAAAAATAATTTAAGAGAAGCTTTAATGATAAGATCTACATCGTGTCCATGGGCATGAACACAAAGTTCAAGGTCGACTCCCACTTCTTCAATGCATAACCTTTCATTCCCTCTCGTATTTTGAAAATGACATTAGTTGTTGAAAGTTTTACCTGGTGCAATACCAGATAAGTATGACCCGTGAAATCTTCCGGGTTTGCACAGATTAGGGGAAGGCATTAGTTCAAACCATCGGGTATCTTAGGAACATACATCACAAACTTCAGGGGTAAATAATACAAGCTCGAAAGTAGAGCATGGTTGACAAGGCAGAGGATACAATATACCAAAGGCAATATATACCGGTGGAAAGGCTCACAAGGTTATTGAATATTAAGGGCGATGTCAGATGAAATCCAACAATGGATCTGACGATCCACAACGGAGCTGATGTGAGTATCGATACTCTACCAGAAGAAGAAAGAATGCAAGGGGATCAGCTGATAGAAACAACTAACTAACTCAAAGCTCAATGCAAGGAAATTTTATGATTTCCAAATCAAGGGATCAGAAGCAATCGTTCTGATCGAAAATGAATAAGCTCAATAGACTTAGAAGCACAAACGATCAAGGCATCGATTGGTCAAGAACCAGCTCATATCCAAATGACGTCTGAGCCGGAAGGATGAATCCTAGGATTCAACTGAGGAATGCGGGCATCCTCAACATATTGAATCAACGAACTTAAAATGATAAAGAGAAGGGAGGACAATAAGATTACGAAACTTATGGGATTAACCATAATTCAAGCAAGCGAGAATTTCAAAAGCAATAGGCTGCTCGGGATTTTCGAAAGATCGAATGATATTTTGAAGTCTTTGGCGAAACACATGAACAACTGGGAATGAGCGGATACTCGATAAGTGCAAGAATTATCCATAGGGGTATTCAGGTGACAGAGAACAGCAAGGGAGTAAGCTCAAAGGATTCTCGAAACAAAAGAGAGAATTTCGGTGTATCATGTTATAACAAGATCAACTGGGAAGCATTGTATGAATGGTGCGTACACGTGGTTATCAATAGGGGTTTATCGACGGAGGGGAATTGCAAAAGCGACACCATAAAGTCTCAAGAGAACATCAGAGAGTATCTTCGGATTCTTTTGATGCAACAGACGATCATCTGTCTCCGGGAGAAAGTATTATCGAGAACCTAGAGTCAAAGTTAGTAAAATCGTTTAATCCGAATAGAAGAGAGATCAGAGTCCCAGAGTATAGATCAAGGAATAAAAGATCCTACTACCACCCAATGACATCGTGTGCCCGTAAGACACACAGCCATGTTATTAAAAGTTTTTGTAATGTCTAGACTCAACTTCGGCCAAGGAGTGTGGAAGGGGGATTCCTACAGGCAGTCGGCTCTGATACCAACTTGTGACGCCCCCGATTCAATCGTACACTAATCATGCACGCAAATGTGTACGATCAAGATCAGGGACTCACGGGAAGATATCACAACACAACTCTACAAATAAAATAAGTCATACAAGCATCATAATACAAGCCAGGGGCCTCGAGGGCTCGAATACAAGTGCTCGATCATAGACGAGTCAGCGGAAGCAACAATATCTGAGTACAGACATAAGTTAAACAAGTTGCCATAAGATGGCTAGCACAAACTGGGATACAGATCGAAAGAGGCGCAGGCCTCCTGCCTGGGATCCTCCTAACTACTCCTGGTCGTCGTCGTCAGCCTGCACGTAGTAGGAGGCACCTCCAATGTAGTAGTCGTCGTCGACGCTGGCTCCTGGCTCCTGGACTCCAGCATCTGGTTGCGACAACCAGAAAGAAAGGAAAGGGGAAAAAAGGGGGGAGAAAGCAACCGTGAGTACTCATCCAAAGTACTCACAAGCAAGGAACTAAACTACATATGCATGGGTATATGTGTAAGGAGGCCATATCAGTGGACTGAACTGCAGAATGCCAGAATAAGAGGGGGATAACTAGTCCTATCGAAGACTACGCTTCTAAGTCCTCCAAGTAGCATCTCCACTTCAGAATCTCCAAATAGCAACTCCAAGTAACAACTCCAGTAGCATCTCCAGCGGCATCGCAGTAGCATAATCCTACCCGGCGATCCTCTCCTCGTCGCCCTGTGGAAAAGCGATCACCGGGTTGTCTGTGGAACTTGGAAGGGTGTGTTTCATTAAGTATCCGGTTCTAGTTCTCATAAGCTCAAGGTACAACTCCAAGTCGTCCTGTTACCGAAGATCACGGCTATTCGAATAGATTAACTTCCCTGCAGGGGTGCACCAACTTACCCAACACGCTTGATCCCATTTGGCCGGACACACTTTCCTGGGTCATGCCCGGCCACGGAAGATCAACACGTCGCAGCCCCACCTAGGCACAACAGAGAGGCCAGCACGCCGGTCTAAACCGAAGCGCACAGGGGTCTGGGCCCATCGCCCATAGCACACCTGCACGTTGCGAGGGCG
The DNA here is from genome assembly GCF_018294505.1 of Triticum aestivum. Classification (NCBI taxonomy): domain Eukaryota; kingdom Viridiplantae; phylum Streptophyta; class Magnoliopsida; order Poales; family Poaceae; genus Triticum; species Triticum aestivum. The sequence continues at coordinate 712,910,135 of NC_057806.1, forward strand.
GCCGAAAGCAGACCTAGCCTAGTGGCGTTCCAGTCCAATTCGGCGCGCGCCGCTCCGTCGCTGACGTCTGAAGTGCTTCGGCTGATACCGCGACGTCGGGATACCCATAACTACTCCCACGTAGATGGTTAGTGCGTATAGGCTCGTAGCCAACTCAGATCAAATACCAAGATCTCGTTAAGCGTGTTAAGTATTCGCGAACGCCGAACAGGGCCAGGCCCACCTGTCTCCTAGGTGGTCTCAACCTGCCCTGCCGCTCCGCCACAAAGTAACAGTCGGGGGCCGTCGGGAACTCAGGCCCACCACTACCTGGATGGAGCCACCTGCCCCTTCAGCCCCCATCTCCGAACAGTATCACAGGTAATGTAATAGTGTAAGGTATAAAGTATATGCCCGTGATCACCTCCCGAAGTGATCACAGCCCAGTAGTATAGCATGGCAGACGGACAAGAATGTAGGGCCACTGATGGAACACTAGCATCCTATACTAAGCAGTAGGATAGCAGGTAAAGGTAACAACAGTAGTAGCAAGGACAGGCTATGCAGCAGTATAGGATTAACTGAAAGCAGTAACATGCTACACTACTCTAATGCAAGCAGTATAGAGAAGAGTAGGCGATATCTGGTGATCAAAGGGGGGGCTTGCCTGGTTGCTCAGACAAGGAGGGGTCGTCAACTCCGTAGTCGTACTGGGTAGCAGTGGCGTCGATCTCGGTGTCTAGCGAGAGAAGAGGGGGAAGAAACAATAAATATAATGCAAACAAATGCATGACGATACATGACATGACAAAGCGTGATGCTAGGTGTGCCCTAACGCGGTACGAGGTGGTACTGGTGAAGGGGAGAACATCCGGGAAATTATCCCCGGTGTTTCGCGTTTTCGGGCAAAGAAGCCGGAGGGGGAAAGTTGCGTGTTCGCTATGCTAGGGATGCGTGGCGGACGAACGGGCTGCATATTCGGGTTGCCTCGTCGTTCTGAGCAACTTTTATGTACAAAGTTTTTCATCCGAGCTACGGTTTATTTTATATTAATTTTTAAAGTTTTAATTCATTTTCTAAATTATGTATTTATTTTAATCCGAATTGACCAAGTCAAAAGGACTGGTCTAAATTGGAGTTGGTGGCCCACATGTCACTGCTTTAATAATTTCCAAAAGGATTTATCTAAACTAAATAGATGGGACCCACATGTCATTTGCTAATAGGCTAACTTAGCACTAAACTAATACTAAGCTACACCTAACATAATTAAACAAGGACCGGCCACTACTGGGCATAGCCTAGCCGGCCACACGTACGGCGCGCAAACACACAGAGCACACACGCACACACAATGCTTGGGTTTAAGAGAAGATAGCATTTTGTGATTTTTGTTGGATTTAAACCATGCATCAAATGAATTTGGTCCAGTGGAGTAATATGTAGTTTGTCAAGTGTACATTCTACTCATATTTATTTTTGGCCTGTTAGTAGTTGTTTAACCGCTGATTAGAGGCTGCCTAGGGGGTTAGTCAAAGTAGATATTGAAAAGCTAACTAGTAGTACAGTAAGCAGCAGCAGTTATGCGCAGCAGGGCAAGAGCTTCAACAGAAGCAGCACGAGCAGGCACAGGGGCGCGTGCGGGATGGCAAGCAGGGCCGGGCGCGGCGTCGGGCGAGCAGCAGGCGACGGAGGCGGGCGCAGCCAGGCGGCGGTGAGAGCGGGATGCTGCGGGGTGACGCCGACGCGGCCGGGCGAAGGCAGGCGCGGCCGGCGCCAGCGGGCGCGAACGGCGACGGCGGACAGGGCCAACAGCGGCGCAGCAGTAGACGACCTCGAGGCCAGGCGCGGGCAAGACGCAGGGGTAAGGCCATGGGCAGCAGCACCACGTACGCGTACGCAGACGAGCTCGGGGACGGCGGCTACGGCAACAAATCAAGGGGGTAATGAAGGAGGATAGACGCGGCTCACTTCGAGGGAGGTCGTGGACGTGCCTGGAACCGCCGGGAGGCGAGGCGCCGGTGATGGAGATCGACGGCGATGGCGCCGTGGCCGTGGCGGGGAAGACGACCAGATGGCGAGGTTGTGAAGGGCTTCAGCTCGAACCGAAGGTTGTAGGCGATGCAGACGAGGCCAACGGAGCTGCAGAGCATAACCTCACGGGTCGGGGACGGCTCCGGCCATGGGAACGACGATGACGCGGCCATGGACGTGCTTGGGGCATGGGAGATCTGTGGGGAGGGAGAGAGGGAAGGAGTGGGGGGATGGGATCGAGGGGTCGGGGCGTGGCGCCCTTATCCCCTCCCGGCGCTGTCGGCGAGAGGGTGCGGCGGCGACCAAGCCCCTGTAGCGACCTGGTCGCCGGTGAATAGGAGAGAGAGGAGGGTTCGGTGAGGGTGGGCCGGCCTGATGGTTTAGTGGGCCAAAGCCCGGGGTAGGCTGGTTCTTTTTATTTATTTATTTTGTTTCGTTTTGGTTTTCTTTCTTTTTATTACACTCTGTTTATATTATTTTAGTAGGCAAAAACAGCTTTACTAAAACATATGACTGTCTCTATAAATCGATTTACAAAATAAACCACAACCACAAAAGGTTTCACACATAATAAAAATAGTTTAACATTTTAAATTAGGAAAGGCATTTAACAATTATTTTTAGTCACTGTTATATTCACAAAAGAGCATTCAAATACTTTACAAAAGTGTTGGATCACCACCATAATTAGTTATGTAATATTTCCCACACTTTGAACATTTTATTTTACATGGTCGGGAAATTTAAATTTTAAGCTTTAATTTGAATTTGAGTTTGAACTAAGAGTTGGATCAAACAAGGATTAGCAACAGTAATGTGATGACATGGCACCATTAACGGGGGATTACTGTAGCTTAATGATCCGGGCATCACATCGGTGACGTCCCGCGAACTCACGATCCAGTAGAGCTCGTAGGAGAGTTTCGTCAGCATGACGGCGTGGTGACGGTTTTGATGAAGCTACCGTTGCAGGGCTTCGCCTAAGCACCGCTACAGTATGACCGAGGTGGATTATGGTGTAGGGGGCACCGCACACGGCTGGGAGAGATCAATGATCAACTTGTGTGTTATAGGGTGCCCTCTGCCCTCTTATATAAAGGAGCAAGGGGGAGGACGGCCCGCCCTGTAGGGCGCGCCAAGAGATCAATCTTCATACTTTCACTAGTGCAAGTTCTCTCAACAATAATAACATAATTGGATCATATAACTATCCCTCAACATGCAACAAAGAGTCACTCCAAAGTCACTAATAGCGGAGAACAAACAAAGATATTATGGTAGGGTAGGAAACCACCTCAAAGTTATCCTTTCTGATCGATCTATTCAAGAGTCCGTAGTAAAATAACATGAAGCTATTCTTTCCGTTCAATCTATCATAGAGTTCGTACTAGAGTAACACCTTAAGGCACAAATCAACCAAAACCCTAATGTAACCTAGATACTCCAATGTCACCTCAAGTATCCGTGGGTATCATTATACGATATGCATCACACAATCTCAAATTCATCTATTCAAACCAACACAAAGAACTTCAAAGAGTGCCCCAAAGATTCTACCGAAGAGTCAAGATGAAAATGTGTGCCAACCCTTATGCATAGGTTCATGGGCGGAACCCGCAAGTTGATCACCAAAACATACATCAAGTGGATCACATGATATCCCATTATCACCACAGATAAGCACGGAAGACATACATCAGGTGTTCTCAAATCCTTAAAGACTCAATCTGATAAGATAACTTCAAAGGGAAAACTCAATTCATCACAAGAGAGTAGAGGGGGAGAAACATCATAAGATCCAACTATAATGGCAAAGCTCGCGATACATCAAGATCGTATCACCTCAAGAACACGAGAGAGAGAGAGAGAGAGAGAGAGAGAGAGAGAGATCAAAACATAGCTACTGGTACATACCCTTAGCCCCGAGGGTGAACTACTCCCTCCTCGTCATGGAGAGCGCCGGGATGATGAAGATAGCCACCGGAGAAGGATTCCCCCCTCCGGCAGGGTGCCAGAACGGGTCTAGATTGGTTTTAGGTGGCTATGGAGGCTTCTGGCAGCGGAACTTCCAATCTATTGTGCTCCCTGATGGTTTTAGGGTATATTGGTATATATAGGAGGAAGAAATACGTCAGTGGAGCCACGAGGGGCCCATGAGGATGGAGGGCACGCCCAGGGGGGTGGGCACGCCCCCTGCCTCGTGCCTTCCTCGTTGCTTCCCTTATGTACACCCCAAGTCTTCTGGATTGCATTCGTTCCAAAAATCACGCTCCTGAAGGTTTCATTCCGTTCGGACTCCGTTTGATATTCCTTTTCTGCGAAACACTGAAACAAGGAGAAAAACAAGAACTGGCACCGGGCTCTGGGTTAATAGGTTAGTCCCAAAAATAATATAAAAATGTTTAATAAAGCCCATAAACATCCAAAACAGATAACATAATAACTTGAAACAATCAAAAATTGTAGAAATGTTGGAGACGTATCACCGCAACTTATGATTATGAAATTTGGCAAATGGATGTCAAAACTGCATTCCTTAATGGGTATCTTAAAGAAGAGTTGTATATGATGCAACCAGAAGGTTTTGTCGATCCAAAAGGTGCTAACAAAGTGTGTAAGCTCCAGCAATCCTTTTATGGACTGGTGCAAGCCTCTCAGAGTTGGAATATACGCTTTGATAGTGTGATCAAAGCATATGGTTTTATACAGAATTTTGGAGAAGTCTGTATTTACAAGAAAGTGAGTGGGAGCTCTGTAGCATTTCTGATATTATATGTAGATGACATATTGTTGATTGGAAATGATACTGAATTTCTGAATAGCATAAAAGGATACTTGAATAAGAATTTTTCAATGAAAGACCTCGGTGAAGCTGCTTATATATTAGGCATCAAGATCTATAGGAATAGATCAAGACTCTTAATTTGACTTTCACAACGCACATACCTTGATAATTTTTTGAAGAAGTTCAAAATGGATCAGGCAAAGAAAGGGTTCTTGCCTGTGTTACAAGGTGTCAAGTTGAGTCAGACTCAATGCCCGACCACTACAAAAGATAGAGAGAAAATGAAAGTCATTCCCTGTGCCTCAACCATAGGTTCTATCATGTATGCAATGCTATTAGTTTAGCAAGGAGGTACCAAAGTAATCCCGGAGTGGATCACTAGACAGCGGTCAAGAACATCCTGAAATACCTGAAAAGGACCAAGGATATGTTTCTCGTTTATGGAGGTGCCAAAGAGCTCGTCATAAACGGTTACATCGATGTAAGCTTTGACAATGATCCAGATAACTCCAAGTCACAAACCGGATACGTATTTTTATTAAATGGAGGAGCTATCAGTTGGTGCAGTTCCAAGCAGAGCGTCGTGGCAGGATCTACATGTGAAGCGGAGTACATAGCTGCTTCGGAAGCAGCAAATGAAGGAGTCTGGATGAAGGAGTTCATATCAGATCTAGGTGTCATACCTAATGCATCTGGTCCAATGAACATCTTTTGTGACAATACTATTGCAATTGCCTTGGCAAAGGAATACAGATTTCACAAGAGAACCAAGCACATCAAGAGACGCTTCAATTCCATCCGCGATCAAGTCAAGGAGGGAGACATAGAGATTTGCAAGATACATATAGATCTGAATGTTGCAGACCCGTTGACTAAACCTCTCTCGCGATCAAAACATGATCAGCACCAAGACTCCATGGGTGTTAGAATCATTACAATATAATCTAGATTATTGACTCTAGTGCAAGTGGGAGACTGAAGGAAATATGCCCTAGAGGCAATAATAAAGTTTTTTTATATTCCCATATATCATGATAAATGTTTATTATTCATGCTAGAATTGTATTAACCAAAAACATAGTACATGTGTGAATACATAGACAAACAGAATGCCACTAGTATGCCTCTACTTGACTAGCTCATTGAATCAATGATGGTTAGGTTTCCTAACCATAGACATGAGTTGTCATTTGATTAATGGGATCACATCATTAGAGAATGATGTGATTGACTTGACCCATCCGTTAGCTTAGCACGATGATCGTTTAGTTTGTCCCTATTGCTTTCTCCATAACTTATACACGTTCCTATGACTATGAGATCATGCAACTCCCGAATACCGAAGGAATACTTAGTGTGTTATCAAACGTCACAACGTAACTGGGTGACTATAAAGATTCTCTACAGGTGTCTCTGATGGTGTTTGTTGAGCTGGCATAGATCGAGATGACGATTTGTCACTCTGAGTATCGATGAGGTATCTCTGGGCCCTCTTGGTAATGCACATCACTATAAGCCTTGCAAGCAATGTGACCAATGAGTTAGTTACGGGATGATGCATTACAGAACGAGTAAAGAGACTTGTCGGTAATGGGATTGAACTAGGTATTGAGATACCGACGATCGAATCTCAGGCAAGTAACATACCGATGACAAAGGGAACAACGCATATAGTTATGCGGTTTGACCGAGAAAGATCTTCGTAGAATATGTGGGAGCCAATATGAACATCCAAGTTCCTCTATTGGTTATTGACCGGAGACGTGTGATACGTCTCCAACGTATCTATAATTTTTGATTGCTCCATGCTATATTATCTACTATTTTGGACATTATTGGTCTTTATTATCCACTTTTATATTATTTTTGGGACTAACCTATTAACGGGAGGCCCAGCCCAGAATTGCTATTTTTTGCCTGTTTTAGGGTTTCGAAGAAAAGGAATATCAAACGGAGTCCAAATAGAATGAAACCTTCGGGAACGTGATTTTCTCAACGAATAAGACCAGAGAGACTTGGACCCTACTCCAAGAAAAGAAACAGGAGGCCACGAGGTATGGGGCGCGCCTGCCTACCCTAGGCGCGCCCTCCACCCTCGTGGGCCCCCTGTTGCTCCAGCGACGTACTCCTTCCTCCTATGTATATCCACGTACCCCCAAACGATCAGATACGGAGCCAAAACCCTAATTCCACCGCCGCAACTTTCTGTATCCACGAGATCCCATCTTGGGGCCTGTTCCGAAGCTCCGCCGGAGGGGGCATCGATCACGGAGGGCTTCTACATCAACACCATAGCCTCTCCGATGAAGTGTGAGTAGTTTACTTCAGACCTACGGGTCCATAGTAAGTAGCTAGATGGCTTCTTCTCTCTTTTTTGATCTCAATACAACGTTCCCCCCTCTCTTGTGGAGAACTATTCGATGTAATCTTCTTTTTGCGGTGTGTTTGCCGAGACCGATGAATTGTGGGTTTATGATCAAGTCTATCTATGAATAATATTCGAATATTCTCTAAATTCTTTTATGTATGATTGGTTATCGTTGCAAGTCTCTTCGAATTATCTGTTTGGTGTGGCCTACTAGATTGATCTTTCTTGCAATGGGAGAAGTGCTTAGCTTTGGGTTCAATCTTGCGGTGTCCTTTCCCGGTGACAGTAAGGGCAGCAAGGCATGTATTGTATTGTTGCCATTGAGGATAAGAAGATGGGGTTTTCTTCATTGCATGAGTCTGTCCCTCTACATCATATCATCTTGCTTAAGGCGTTACTCTGTTTTTCACTTAGTACTCTAGATGCATGCTGGATAGTAGTCGATGAGTGGAGTAATTGTAGTAGATGCAGGCAGAAGTCGGTCTACTTGTCTCGGACGTGATGCCTATATATATGATCATACCTAGATATTCTCATAACGATGCTCAATTCTATCAATTGCTCAACAGTAATTTGCTCACCCACCGTAGAATACTTATGCTCTCGAGAGAAGCCACTAGTGAAACCTATGGCCCCTGGGTCTATCTTTATAATATTGATATCATAAAAATATCAAAAATATTATCTTATCATATCTATCAGATCTCACTCTCGTAAGTGGCCTTATAGGGATGGACAACCCCTATTTGCGTTGGTTGCGAGGATTTATTTGTTTTGTGCAGGTGCGAGGGACTTGCGCGTAGCCTCCTACTGGATTGATACCTTGGTTCTCAAAAACTGAGGGAAATACTTACGCTACTTTGCTGCATCATCCCTTCCTCTTCGGGGAAAACCAACGCAGTGCTCAAGAGGTAGCAAGAAGGATTTCTGGCGCCGTTGTCGGGGAGGTCTACGCAAAAGTCAACATACCAAGTACCCATCACATACCCTTATCTCCCGCATTACATTATTTGCCATTTGCCTCTCGTTTTCCTCTCCCCCACTTCACCCTTGCCTTTTTATTCGCCCTCTCTGTCTCTCTATCCTCCCTCTCTATTTGCCTCTTTTTGCCCGCTTGCTTTTTGTTTGCTTGTTTGTTAGTTTGCTTGCTTGTCATTATGGCTAGTCCCTTATCTTCTCAGTTGTCTCCTGAGAATGAAATTCTAAATTTTAAGCAAAGGGAGGGAGAAAATCTAAAATATGCTTGGCATAGAATTTGCAATGCTCAAAATAGATCTACTAGGAAGCAATCTACTTCCGTTCTCCTTCGCAATTTTTATGTAGGCATTACTCCTTGGCACCTTTATGTTCTTGATACTATTACCAGAGGGAACTTTTTGGGTAGCCATACTTTTGATTCTTATAATGCTATGTTAGATTTATTTGGTTCACCCCCTCTCTTGGTTAATGGAACTATATTAACTTTGGAGCATGTAATGCAAAGGCTTGAAATTATTGAAAATAAGGTTGCTACCGTAGAGTTAATTGAAAATTTGGATCAAAAGATCCACAGCCGAATCTCTCAATATGGATCTAAAGTAGGAGTTACTTTGAAAGATATTAAAGAAAAGGAACCCATAGTTAATGAGAAAATAAATCACGATTTCGTTAGGATCGATAAACTGGAGAATATTATTACCAACTTGGGAACCGCTTTTTCTTCCGTAAAGAATACTCCAAGTCCTTCCACTAAAGTTGCCAAGCATATGTACATTCCTAAAAATAAGGGTGAATCCTCTAGTAAGGATGCAAATCTCAAATCTATAAGTATTCATCCCAATCTTTTTGCTATCATTAAGGAACCATTTGTTACAAATGAATTTTTCGATCTTGTGCCTAAAAGTTTGGTAATTAATAAAAATAAATAAATTCCTAAAGATGGTAGATGCCTCATTGAATAATTGCTTACCAAAGATGGCAATACCTAGATCTATTCTTGCTTGTTTATGCCTAGCTAGGGGCGTTAAACGATAGCGCTTGTTGGGAGGCAACCCAAATTTATTTTTATTCCTTGCTTTTTGCTCCTGTTTAGTAATAAATAATTTTTCTAGCCTATGTTTTGGTTGTGTTTTTTGTGTTTAATTAGTGTTTTTGCCAAGTAGAACCATTGGGAAGACTTGGGGAAAGTCTTGTTGAACTTGCTGTAAAAAACAGAAAATTTGGCGCTCATGAGAACTGCTGCCATTTTTATTTGGAAAGTGATATTTAGTTAATTCTTTTTGCAGATCATTAATAGAAAATTCCTCACGTCCAGAATTTTATTTTAGAATTTTTGGGGTTCCAGATCTTGCGCTAGCTACAGATTACTACAGACTGTTCTGTTTTTGACAGATTCTGTTTTTCGTGTGTTGTTTGCTTATTTTGATGAATCTATGGCTAGTAAAATAGTTTATAAACCATAGAGAAGTTGGAATACAGTAGGTATAACACCAATATAAATAAATAATGAGTTCATTACAGTACCTTGAAGTGGTCTTTTATTTTCTTTCGCTAACGGAGCTCACGAGATTTTCTACTTTAAGTTTTGTGTTGTGAAGTTTTCAAGTTTTGGGTAAAGATTTGATGGATTATGGAACAAGGAGTGGCAAGAGCCTAAGCTTGGGGATGCCCATGGCACCCCCAAGATAATCTAAGGACACCTAAAAGCCAAAGCTTGGGGATGCCCCGGAAGGCATCCCCTCTTTCGTCTACTTCTATCGGTAACTTTACTTGGAGCTATATTTTTATTCGCCACATGATATGTGTTTTGCTTGGAGCGTCTTGTATGATTTGAGTCTTTGCTTGTTAGTTTACCACAATCATCCTTGCTGTACACACCTTTTGAGAGAGCCATACATAATTTGGAATTTGTTAGAATACTCTATGTGCTTCGCTTATATCTTTTGAGTTATATAATTTTGCTCTAGTACTTCACTTATATCTTTTAGAGCACGGTGGTGGATTTGTTTTATAGGAACTATTGATCTCTCATGCTTCACTTAGATCATTTTGAGAGTCTTAATAGCATGGTAATTTGCTTAAAATCCTAATATGCTTGGTATACAAGATTAATAATAAAACTTTCTTATGAGTGTGTTGAATACTATGATAAGTTTGATACTAGATAATTGTTTTGAGATATAAAGATGGTGATATTAAAGTTGTGCTAGTTGAGTAGTTGTTAATTTGAGACATACTTGTGTTGAAGCTTGTGATTCCCGTAGCATGCACGTATGGTGAACCGTTATGTGATGAAGTCGGAGCATGATTTATTTTTTGATTGCCTTCCTTATGAGTGGCGGTCAGGGACGAGCGATGGTCTTTTCCTACCAATCTATCCGCCTAGGAGCATGCGCGTAATACTTTGCTTTTATAACTTGTAGATTTTTGCAATAAGTATATGAGTTCTTTATGACTAATGTTGAGTCCATGGATTATATGCACTCTCACCCTTCCACCTTTGCTAGCCTCTCTAATACCGCGCACCTTTCGCCGGTATCATACACCCACCATATACCTTCCACAAAACAGCCACCATACCTACCTATTATGGAATTTCCATAGCCATTCCGAGATATATTGCCATGCAACTTTCCACCGTTCCGCTTATTATGACACACTCCATCATTGTCATATTGCTTAGCATGATCATGTAGTTGACATCATATTTGTGGCAAAGCCGCCATTCATAATTCTTTCATACATGTCACTCATGAGCCATTGCATATCCCGGTACACCGCCGGAGGCATTCATATAGAGTCATATTTTGTTCTAAGTATCGAGTTGTAATTGTTGAGTTGTAAGAAACATAAAAGTGTGATGATTATCATTATTAGAGCATTGTCCCAGTGAGGAAAGGATGATGGAGACTATGATTCCCCCACAAGTCGGGATGAGGCTCCGGACGAAAAATAAAAGAAAGAAAGAAAAGAGGCCATATAAAAAAAGAGAAAAGGCCCAAATAAAAAAAGAAAATATTAGAGAAAAATAGAGAAGGGACAATGTTACTATCCTTTTACCACACTTGTGCTTCAAAGTAGCAACATGATCTTCATAGTAGAGAGTCTCTCATGTTATCACTTTCATATAGTAGTGGGAATCTTTCATTATAGAACTTGGCTAGTATATTCCAATGATGGGCTTCCTCAAAATGCCCTAGGTCTTCATGAGCAAGCAAGTTGGATGCACACCCACTTAGTTTCTTTTTGAGCTTTCATATACTTATAGCTCTAGTGCATCTGTTGCATGGCAATCCCTACTCACTCACATTGATATCTATTGATGGGCATCTCCATAGCCCGTTGATACGCCTAGTTGATGTGAGACTATCTTCTCCCTTTTTGTCTTCTCCACAACCACCACTCTATTCCACCAATAGTGCTATATCCATGACTCACGCTCATGTATTGCGTGAAAATTGAAAAAGTTTTGAGAATGTCAAAAGTATGAAACAATTGCTTGGCTTGTCATCGGGGTTGTGCATGATTTAAATATTTTGTGTGGTGAAGATAGAGCATAGCCAGACTATATGATTTTGTAGGGATAACTTTCTTTAGCCATGTTATTTTGAGAAGACATAACTGCTTTGTTAGTATGCTTGAAGTATTATTATTTTTATGTCAATATGAACTTTTGTCTTGAATCTTTCAGATCTGAATATTCATACCACAATTAAGAAGAATTACATTAAAATTATGCCAAGTAGCACTCCGCATCAAAAATTCTGTTTTTATCATTTACCTGCTCGAGGACGAGCAGGAATTAAGCTTGGGGGTGCTTGATACATCTCCAACATATCTATAATTTTTGATTGCTCCATGCTATATTATCTACTATTTTGGACATTACTAGGCTTTATTATCCACTTATATATTATTTTTGCGACTAACCTATTAACCGGAGGCCCAGCCTAGAATTGTTGTTTTTTGCCTGTTTTAGGGTTTCAAAGAAAAGGAATATCAAACGGAGTCCAAATGGAATGAAACCTTCGGGAACATGATTTTCTCAACGAATAAGACCAGAGAGACTTGGACCCTACGTCAAAAAAAGAAACAGGAGGCCACGAGGTAGGGGCGCACCTGCCTACCCTAGGCGCGCCCTCCACCCTCGTGGTCCCCCTGTTGCCCCACTGACGTACTCCTTCCTCCTATATATATCCACATACCCCCAAACGATCAGATACGGAGCCAAAACCCTAATTCCACCGCCGCAACTTTCTGTATCCACAAGATCCCATCTTGGGGCCTGTTCCGGAGCTCCGCCGGAGGGGGCATCGATCACGGAGGGCTTCTACATCAACACCATAGCCTCTCCGATGAAGTGTGAGTAGTTTACTTCAGACCTACGTTCCATAGTTAGTAGCTAGATGGCTTCTTATCTCTTTTTGGATCTCAATACAACGTTCTCCCCCTCTCTTGTGGAGAACTATTCGATGTAATCTTCTTTTTGCGGTGTGTTTGTTGAGACCGATGAATTGTGGGTTTATGATCAAGTCTATCTATGAATAATATTTGAATCTTCTCTGAATTATTTTATGTATGATTGGTTATCTTTGCAAGTCTCTTCGAACTATCAGTTTGGTTTGGCCTACTAGATTGATCTTTCTTGCAATGGGAGAAGTGCTTAGCTTTGGGTTTAATCTTGCAGTGTCCTTTCCTGGTGACAGTAAGGGCAGCAAGGCACGAATTGTATTGTTGCCATCGAGGATAACAAGATGGGGTTTTCTTCATATTGCATGAGTGTATCCCTCTACATCATGTCATCTTGCTTAAGGCGTTACTCTGTTTTTAACTTAATACTCTAGATGCATGCTAGATAGCGGTCGATGAGTGGAGTAATAGTAGTAGATGCAGGCAGGAGTCGGTCTACTTGTCTCGGACGTGATGCCTATATACATGATCATACCTAGATATTCTCATAACTATGCTCAATTCTGTCAATTGCTCAACAGTAATTTGTTCACCCACCATAGAATACTTATGCTCTCGAGAGAAGCCACTAGTGAAACCTATGGCCCTCGGGTCTTTATCATATTCATCTCCTACTACTTAGTTATTTCCTTTGCTATTTGCTTTGCCTTTATTTTACTTTGCATCTTTATCATAAAAATACCAAAATTATTATCTTATCATATCTATCAGATCTCACTCTCGTAAGTGGCCTTATATGGATTGACAACCCCTATTTGCGTCGGTTGCGAGGATTTATTTGTTTTTTATAGGTGCGAGGGACTCGCGCGTAGCCTCCTACTGGATTGATACCTTGGTTATCAAAAACTAAGGGAAATACTTACACTACTTTGCTGCATCATCCCTTCCTCTTCGGGGAAAACCAACATAGTGCTCAAGAGGTAGCAAGAAGGATTTCTGGCACCGTTGCCGAGGAGGTCTATGCAAAAGTCAACATACCAAGTACCCATCACATACCCTTATCTCCCGCATTACATTATTTGCCATCTGCTTCTCGTTTTCCTCTCCCCCACTTCACCCTTGCCGTTTTATTCGCCCTCTCTCTCTCTATCCTCCCTCTCTATTTGCCTCTTTTTGCCCGCTTGCTTTTTGTTTGCTTGTGTGTTAGTTTGCTTGCTTGTCGTTATGGCTGGTCCCTTATATTCTCCGTTGTCTCCTGAGAATGAAATTCTAAATTTTAAGCAAAGGGAGGGAGAAAATCTAAAATATGCTTGGTATAGAATTTGCAATGCTCAAAATAGATCTACTACGAAGCAATCTACTTCGGTTCTCCTTTGCAATTTTTATGTAGGCATTACTCCTTGGCACCGTTATGTTCTTGATACTATTACCGGAGGGAACTTTTTGGGTAGCCATACTTTTGATTCTTATAATGCTATGTTAGATTTATTTGGCTCACCCCCTCTCTTGGTTAATGGAACTATATTAACTTTGGAGCATGTAATGCAAAGGCTTGAAATTATTGAAAATATGGTTGCTGCCATAGAGTTAATTGAAAATTTGGATAAAAAGATCCACAACTGAATCTCTCAATATGGATCTAAAGTAGGAGTTACTTTGAAATATATAAAAGAAAAGGAACCCATAGTTAATGAGAAAATAAATCACGATTCCGTTAGGATCGATAAACTTGAGAATATTATTACCAACTTGGGAACCGCGTTTTCTTCCACAAAGAATAATCCAAGTCCTTCCACTAAAATTGCCGAGCTTATGTACGTTCCTAAAAATAAGGGTGAATCCTCTAGTAAGGATGCAGATCTCAAATCTATAAGTATTCATCCCAATCTTTTTGCTATCATTAAGGAACCATTTGTTACAAATGAATTTTTTGATCTTGTCCCTAAAAGTTTGATAATTAATAAAAAGAAAGAAATTCCTAAAGATGGTAGATGCCTCATTGAAGAATTTCCTACCAAAGATGGCAATACCTAGATCTATTCTTGCTTGTTATGCCTAGCTAGGGGTGTTAAACGATAGCGCTTGTTGGGAGGCAACCCAATTTTATTTTTATTCCTTGATTTTTGCTTCTGTTTAGTAATAAATAATTTTTCTAGCCTCTGTTTTGGTTGTGTTTTTTGTGTTTAATTAGTGTTTGTGCCAAATAGAACCGTGGGGAAGACTTGGGGAAAGTCTTGTTGAACTTGCTGTAAAAAAAAGAAACTTTAGCGCTCACGAGAACTGCTGCCATTTTTATTTGCAAAGTTCTATTTGGTTAATTCTTTTTGCAGATGATTAATAGATAAATTATTCACGTCCAGATATTTATTTTAGAATTGTTGGGGTTCCAGATCTTGCGCTAGATACAGATTACTACAGACTATTCTGTTTTTGACAGATTCTGTTTTTCGTGTGTTGTTTGCTTATTTTGATGAATCTATGGCTAGTAAAATAGTTTATAAACCATAGAGAAGTTGGAATACAGTAGTTATAACACCTATATAAATAAATAATGAGTTCATTACAGTACCTTGAAGTGGTATTTTATTTTCTTTCGCTAACGGAGCTCACGAGATTTTCTACTTTAAGTTTTGTGTTGTGAAGTTTTCAAGTTTTGGGTAAAGATTTGATGGATTATGGAACAAGGAGTGGCAAGAGGCTAAGCTTGGGTATACCCATGGCACCCCCAAGATAATATAAGGACACCTAAAAGCCAAAGCTTGGGGATGTCCCGGAAGGCATCCCCTCTTTCGTCTACTTCTATCGGTAACTTTAGTTGGAGCTATATTTTTATTTGCCACATGATATGCGTTTTGCTTGGAGCGTCTTGTATGATTTGAGTCTTTGCTTTTTAGTTTACCACAATCATCCTTGCTGTATACACCTTTTTAGATATCCATACATGATTTAGAATTTGTTAGAATACTCTATGTGCTTCACTTATATCTTTTGAGTTATATAATTTTGCTCTAGTACTTCACTTATATCTTTTAGAGGACGCTGATGGATTTGTTTTATAGAATCTATTGATCTCTCATGATTCACTTAGATTATTTTGAGTGTCTTAATAGCATGGTAATTTTCTGAAAATCCTAATATGCTTGGTATACAAGATTAATAATAAAACTTTCTTATGAGTGTGTTGAATACTATGATAAGTTTGATACTAGATAATTGTTTTGAGATATAAAGATGGTCATATTAATGTTGTGCTAGTTGAGTAGTTGTGAATTTGAGAAATACTTGTGGTGAAGCTTGTGATTCCCGTAGCATGCACGTATGGTGAACCGTTATGTGATGAAGTCGGAGCATGATTTATTTTTTGATTGCCTTCCTTATGAGTGGCGGTCGGGGACGAGCGATGGTCTTTTCCTACCAATCTATCCCCCTAGGAGCATGCGCCTAATACTTTGCTTTGATAAATTGTAGATTTTTACAATAAGTATATGAGTTCTTTATGACTAATGTTGAGTCCATGGATTATATGCACTCTCACCCTTCCACCTTTGCTAGCCTCTCTAATACCGCGCACCCTAATTCCACCGCCGCAACTTTCTGTATCCACGAGATCCCATCTTGGGGCCTGTTCCGAAGCTCCGCCGGAGGGGGCATCGATGACGGAGGGCTTATACATCAACACCATAGCCTCTCCGATGAAGTGTGAGTAGTTTACCTCAGACCTATGGGTCCATAGTTAGTAGCTAGATGGCTTCTTCTCTCTTTTTGGATCTCAATACAATGTTCTCCCCCTCTCTTGTGGAGAACTATTCGATGTAATCTTATTTTTGCGGTGTGTTTGTTGAGACCGATGAATTGTGGGTTTATGATCAAGTCTATCTATGAATAATATTTGAATCTTCTCTGAATTCTTTTATGTATGATTGGTTATCTTTGCAAGTCTCTTCGAATTATCAGTTTGGTTTGGCCTACTAGATTGATCTTTCTTGCAATGGGAGAAGTGCTTAGCTTTGGGTTCAATCTTGCGGTGTCCTTTCCCGGTGACAGTAAGGGCAGCAAGGCACGTATTGTATTGTTGCCATCGAGGATAACAAGATGGGGTTTTCTTCATATTGCATGAGTCTATCCCTCTACATCATGTCATCTTGCTTAAGGTGTTACTATATTTTTAACTTAATACTCTAGATGCATGCTGGATAGCGGTCGATGAGTGGAGTAATAGTAGTAGATGCAGGCAGGAGTCGGTCTAGTTGTCTCGGACGTGATGCCTATATACATGATCATACCTATATATTCTCATAACTATGTTCAATTCTGTCAATTGCTCAATAGTAATTTGTTCACCCACCGTAGAATACTTATGCTCTCGAGAGAAGCCACTAGTGAAACCTATGGCCCCCGGGTCTATCTTTATCATATTTATCTCCTACTACTTAGTTATTTCCTTTGCTATTTCTTTTGCCTTTATTTTACTTTGCATCTTTATCATAAAAATACCAAAAATATTATCTTATCATATCTATCAGATCTCACTCTCGTAAGTGGCCTTATAGGGATTGACAACCCCTATTTGTGTTGGTTGCGAGGATTTATTTGTTTTGTGCATGTGCGAGGGACTCACGCGTCACCTCCTACTGGATTGATACCTTGGTTCTCAAAAACTGAGGGAAATACTTATGCTACTTTGCTGCATCATCCCTTCCTCTTCGGGGAAAACCAACGCAGTGCTCAAGAGGTAGCAACGTGTCTCGGTCATTTTTACATAGTTCTCGAACCCGTAGGGTCCGTACGCTTAACGTTCGGTGACGATTGATATTATGAGTTTATGTGTTTTGATGTACCGAAGGTACTTCGGAGTCCCGGATATGATCACGGACATGACGAGGAGTCTCAAAATGGTCGAGACATAAAAAATGATATATTGGATGACTATATTCTATCACCGGATGAGTTCCGGGGGTCACCGGATAATTATCGGAGTGCCGGGGGGTTATCGGAACCCCTGGGGGAACTAATGGGCCACATGGGCCTTAGTGGAGAGAGAGAAGGGCCGGCCAAGGCCGGGCCGTGCGCCCCTCCCCCTCTAGTCCGAATTGGACTAGGTAAGGGGGGCGGCGCTCCCCTTTCCTTATCCCTTCTCCCTCTCCTTCCTTTCCCCTTCCTCCTCCTAGTTGTACTAGGAAAGGGGGAGTCCTACTCCTACTAGGAGGACGACTCCTCCCATCATTGGCGCACCACCAAGGGCCGGCCGGCCTCCCCCTTGCTCCTTTATATACAAGGGCAGGGGCACCCTAGAACACATAAGTTGATCATTGATCCCTTAGTCGTGTGCGGTGCCCCCCTCCACCATAATCCACCTCGGTCATATCATCGTAGTGCTTAGGCGAAGCCCTGCAACGGTAGCATCATCATCACCGTCATCACACCGTCGTGCTGATGAAGCTCTCCCTCGACACTCAGCTGGATCGAGAGTTCGTGGGACGTCACCGAGCCGAACGGGTGCAGATCGCGGAGGTGCCGTACTTTCAGTAGTAGGATCGGTCGGATCGTGAAGACGTACGACTACATCAACCTCATTGTCATAATGCTTCCGCTTACGGTCTACGAGGGTACGTGGACAACACTCTTCCCCTCTCATTGCTATGCATCACCATGATAGATCTTGCGTGTGCGTAGGAATTTTTTTGAAATTGCTGTGTTCCCCAACTGTGAGACATGCTCGTAGCAGCGGTATCCTTTGGTGTTAGGTGGGTAGCCGAGGAAGATGCATGCAACGGAGCGAGGTGCAAGCTTATCAGGCGTGGTAGCTGCGATACTAGGGTAGCAGAGACAACCGAAAATGTGAAGCTCATCATAAGAGGGTGGTGCACCGAAGAGAAGATGATGGGGTGCAAAGTTCCTGCGAGTACAACAGGGGCGAAAGTTAATGAGGAGTGATGCAGTGGCGAGAGCGTCAGGCCAAAAACACGGAGGCACATTGGCATGAAAGAGAATCGTACGAACGCAGTCATTAAGAGTGCGAAGAACACGTTCATCGCGATAGTTCTGTTGCGAAGTATACGGGCAAGTGAGACAAAAAGTCATGCCATGTGTGGTGAGGAGAGTGCGAACAACTAAGTTGTCGAACTCCTTCCTGTTATCTGTTTGTAACGCGAGGATTGGACACTCAAACTGCGTGAAAACATCAGAGTAAAATGTGGCGAGAGTAGAGATAACATCGGACTTACGCCGCAACGAGAAGGTCCATCCATAGTGTGAAAAATCATCGAGAATGACAAGAGAGTAAAGATAGCCCGTATTACTTGCAACTGGAGAGGTCCATACATCACTATGAATTAACTCAAACGGGTACGATGCAACATGATAAGTAGCCCTAAATAGAAGACGAGCATGTTTGCCGAGGCGACAAGCATGACAAGAGTGATCGTCGATCTTATTACACGTGAATGAAAAACTCCGAAGTATATGACGAAGGGTGGCGGGGTTGGGATGACCCAAGCAAGCATGCCAAAGGTCCACACCGGTGGCGAGGGCAACAGGAGCGGCGGAGGTGGTGGAGGCGGTGGAGTGGATCGGGTAGAGCTCGTCAGGGCTGTCACATCGGTGGAGCACCATCAGGGTACGAGTGTCCTTAACAGAAAAACCACACTCGTCAAACTCAATGGTAACAAGATTTTCACGTGTAAAAGAACAATCAGAAACAAGATTTTTAATAAGATCAGGAGAGACTAAGATGTTTGATAATGATAGTGGAGTAGACGTGGGCAGAAAAGATGCATCTCCTATGTGAGTGATGGGAAGTAAGGAACCGTCGCCGACGGTGATGCGAGTGGAAGTGTGGACGGGATAGGAGGTTACCGGGATGAGCGGCCATATGCGCGGTAGCTCCGGTGTCCATGTACCAGTCACCGCCACCGGTGTAGGTGGACAGAGTGGGAGCAGAGTGCAGGGCCTCTAGCAAGGCCGGGTCCCAAGGCGCGGGGGAAACGCGGGACCCGACGACTGTGGCGGGGCCGTCAGGGGCAGCAGCGGCAACCCTCCTGGTTGCGGCAGTTGTCCGTTGGAGAGGGGCCCATAGGGCGCCGCGTAGGGTTGCGGCACGGTGTAAAACGCCTGATGCGAGGGAGGCCGCGGCCGAGGATGCTAGGAGCAGGAGCACGAGGAACCGACATGGAATAGGCATGCAAACACCGATCCACGAATTCCGGCCGGCGTACCACGAGGCCCGCTGAAGCTGCTGCTGAGGGTGGGTAGCTCCTCCCTGAGCGTCGTTAGTCTGCTGCAGCTTGCACCCACTGCGGCGACCCCCGTTAGCAGCCGGTTGCGGTGGCGGGAGGGCCGGCGCGGGGCATGGCTGAGGTGGCGCCGGGCCCCCGTGGGTGCCGGTGGTGAGGGCGGTGTGCGTGGCCCGGGTCCGCGCCATCTTCATCTGCCTCTCCTCCAGCTTGAGGTACGCTACCACCTTGGCGAAGGTCGGCTCCGGGACGAGAGTAAGGTTGGAAGCAGTGTTCCCAAAGTCCTCATTGAGACTGGCGGTGAGGGTGCTGATGAGGAGCTCGTCGCCGACCATCGCGCCGAGATCTCGGAGCTCATCGGAGAGCTTTTTGAGGCGCATGCAAAATCGTCAATGAACGAGTCAAGCTGCTGGCACCCATAAAACTCGTTGTGGAGGAGGACCTTGCGCTGGAGCTTGTTGTAGGTGAAGATGCAGTTGAGCTTGGTCCAGACGGCGTACACATCGTCGTCGTCCACCACAGTGTGGAAGAGGTCCTTGGAGATGGTGAGGTAGAACCAGCAGATGATGGTGGCGTCGAGGATCATCCACTCCTCGTCATTCACCATGAGGTCGGAGTCCACGGTGCCATCAATGTGGCCATGGAGCAAGTACTCACGAAATACCACTTTCAAGCAGAGTAGGAGGCGGTGGATTGATCTAGAACCACCGGGACGCGCTCGTGAATGTTGAGATCACGAACGAGGGTGACATCTGGACCGGCAAAGGGATTGGAGGCGGTGGAGACAGAGGAGCTCATAGCGGCGACAGGGAAGGAGGGGCGGGTTGGGGCGGGCGGCGGCTAGGTTACAGGTAGGAGAGGGGTGGCGGAAGCGGCGCGCAGCGGCGGTTGTAGGGAGTGGCGGCGGCGGCGGTGGCTAGGGTTAGGTTAGGATTATGAGCAAAACTGATACCATGTAGAAGATGAGGTTTGGGCCGTGCAATTCTCAGTGCATTGATCGGGTGCATTAGGCACGTATATATGATGTACAAGACAGACCAGAATCCCAACTATACACGAAAACTAGGAGGTGGACTTACGACACAATATACATGCACAATATATTCAACAAGACCTACACACGCACTTGACAAACATGCTGGAGGATGGGAAGGAATGGATGTGACATTCAGCGTCAGCGAGCAACAATTCAGTGCACATAGAAGCGTGTTAGCCGCGCGATCCTTGGTTTTCAAGGCCGAGCAGCACCACACCGGGCAACTCAAGAATGCTTGTCTCAGCGCCTATTTGGTTTCAAAAAGTCACCTGACTTATAAGTCAGATGACTTAAAATCAGTGACTTATAAGTCATGCATGTTTGGTTGTCACCTGACTTATAAATCATCTGACCACATCTTTTCACTTTGTTTTTTTAATGTAAAAATGATGAGACCCACGTAAAAGGGGGTGATTTATAAGTTTTAAACTGGGATGGAGCAACTTGTGACTTATAAGTTGGGGTGACTTATAAGTTGGGTCTGTTTGGTAAAATAAGTCACTTTTTTTACTTTTTGGCTTGTAAATTCGTGACTTATTTGGAACCAAATAGGCCCTGAGATACCTTTCTTCATAGGATGTGCTTCGAGCTGTGAAGGAGACTGATGGATTCAAGCACCTCACAGCAAGCTGCCCATGGATTATGATGGACATTCTAGAGAAGGTCGTGCCGCCGTCAGCAGTATCAGCAGTCACTGGTAGAAAAAGGGCCTTTAGTCCTGGTTCGTAAGGGCCTTTAGTCCCGGTTCTGGAACCGGGACTAAAGTGTCGGTACTAATGCTGATTTTCTTTTTGATTTTCTTTTTGAATTTTTTTTTGAAATTTTTTTTGAAATTTTTTTATTTTCAAATTTCTGAATTGTTTTAACCTCTAATCTCTAATTACCCCTCATCACTGCTCAATTTAATCTCTAATCACCCCTCATCATTCCAAATCATCTCACTTCCCGAACGGTCACCCATCCTCTCACTACTCCAGCCTGAGCACGCTTAACTTTTGGTTTCTATTCTCCCTCATTTCCAAGTCTGCACTTGTTGTTTTCCTGACAATAGTAAGATGTCAATCCTATTAACCCTCAAGAATTTAGCTTGAGCATGAAGTCACATATTTCACTGTTTGAGTTTAAAACTATTGTTCTAAAAAACAATATTTTTTTAGTAACACTAATATTTCTTGAATAAGTAGTTTGACCATTGTTTGACCATAGTTTGACCAGATTTGACCAAAATTCAAAAAATGTGAAATAATTATTTAATAACACTAATATTCTTGAATAATTATTTAGTAACAACAATACTTCTTGAATAAGTAGTTTGACCATAGTTTGACCAGATTTACTGAAAATTTAAAAAAACTGAAATTTGAGCATAACTTTTTTTCCTTTTGGAATTTGAGGATTCTACAAATTTGCAAACAGGTCGTAGGCAGTCTCCATCGGATGTAACTTTTCGAGTAGATGATTTTTCATATAAAAAACTTTTTAATCCGAGTTCGTATGCAAAAGTTATGCCCATTTTACAAATTCCAGAGAGATTTTGTAAATAAAGTCGAAATTCATATTTGTAAATTTTCCCAACAACTAGACCACATATCACATGTGAAACTTATTTTATTTTATTTTTATTGACATTTTCATCATTTTCTTTTGTTTTTTCTAAAACTGAAAAGGCGGTCCACGGGGGGGGGGGGGGGGGGGGGGAGGTTTGAAAATGGGACCTTTAGTACCTGTTCGTGCCATGAACCGGTACTAATGCCTCAAAGCCCATTAGTCCCGGTTGGTGGCACCAACCGGGACTAAAGGTCTAACCTTTAGTACCGGTTGGTGCCACCAACTGGGACCAATGGGCATCGCACCCTTTAGTCCTGGTTCGTGGCACGAACCGGGACTAAAGGGCCAAGGTGAACCGGGACTAATGCCTTAGCCGCACGAACCGGGATAAATGCACCCATTGGTCCCGGTTCTGGACTGAACCGGGACTAATGGGCTTACCCGGCCTGGACCAAAGCCTCCTTTTCTACTAGTGAATCTGGCTTTAAATCTTCTTTTTAATCATGTCTCGGCATGTCGATTGCAGAACTGAGGAGAATGTGTATTCTGTGCTCTTGACGTTTGCGCTAAAAGACTGAGAAAATCCACTCTGAAATTTCTGAAACGTTTTGGGAATGTTTGTGCTCTTTCTTTCATTTCCGTTGCCTTGTTTTCTTTCTTCCTTAGTTTTGGTGGTTTGAATTTCCTGTCCAGCCAAATGGCGGAAGGTTTACACACGCTATTACATGGATATATACTAGCTAGAGTGAAGATTTGAACCTGACCTTATCTGCACTACCAAAATCCGGAGTCCCTTCCACTCCAAAGTTATCTCAGCCTGGTCTTATACTTGTGCAATCAGATCAGAATCAGATGACTTATACTCCGACCCTATCTCCAAGTTAAGAATACCTATTCCCTTTAATAGTAGGTATAGATATAGATATAGATATAGATACTCTTTATACTTATTCTCTGAATAATTCTTATTCTTGCTATATTTTGAATTAATAAAAGCACCCTTTATTGAGAAAAAGAAAAGAATAATAATGATTCTGTTTCAAAGCATCAATCGTGACATGGGAAATGTCAAAACATATGAAGTTACGATGCACTTGCAACTCTGCAAGATGAGTTCTTAGCACATCATCCGACTCTCAGCCATCCACCACAGAAAAACATAGAGCCGAACCACAGAAAAATAGCTGAAGGGACTGCTTACATAAGTAGACATACATAACAGTATAAACTTATTACAGCCACCCTTAATTTCGATCTCATCACTTAGCTAGGTACTGACAAGAAGTCGCCTCTTGTAACTGACCATCACTCTTCCTTTAGGCCCTGGTATGAATTTATCAATTTCTTCCTCTGGAAAAGGCGAAATCATTTTGAGCTCAAAGTTCCTCAGCAAAAAACTCCATATCACTTTAATTTGCATGTAAGAATATTCCTCCCCGAAGCAAGCATGCCTCCCACCACCAAATGATGTGAATGCAAACTTGCCGCCAGCTTTGTCCTCCTCTCTCCCTGGACCAAAACGGTACGGGTCATATACATGAGGGTCTTTATAAATATGTGGTAGCTGGTTGCCAACCACTATGGAGGTAGCTACGGTATGCCCTTCTGGAATTTCATAGCTGTAGCCTTCTCTTGTTTGTACAGTGAAGTTCTTCTTCACGTGGCGCATTACCATTGCTGATGGAGAATGCATTCTTATTGCCTCTTTGATGCAGGAATGTAAGGTTCCCATCTCTAACAAGATGTTGTAATCTACTACTACATCTTGTCCGTGTTTTCCAATGATTTTCTGTTGCTCTTCTACAGCGGCTGCTAAGTACTTTTCATGGCTTATTAGACAAGCTCCCGCCCAGCAAACAACAAGCTAATGAGTAGCCCAGTAATCTCACTCTCGGTCATAGAGCGGCCATCCTCCATGCATTTCGAGTCTATAAGTTTCTGTAGCACATCATCCTCAACTTGGCCTGAGATTTTACGTGATCTCACTATCTCATGGAATATATGTCCCAGCTTAGCACACGCTTTGTCGCGTTGCCGGTGGGCTGGGATTGGGATATATGGGAAAAAAAGGCTGATGAAGTGCATGCCATTTTTGCAGAGATCATTGATGAGCACAGAGACTTGTTCGAACATCTTCTCACGGACCTCTTTTCCAAGCAAGCAACGGCTTGCGATTAGCATGAGTACCTCTGCCAGCTCATGCTTTAGATCAATTATGCCCTCTTGTTCCCATTTTGAGAAGTAGTCCTACAAAATGGAGATGAACATCACGAGAAATGAGCCACTCGTTAGTTCATATAAGAAACTATATTGTAAAAGTCTTCTCTTCTTCCTATTGTGCATGTAGTGGAACATACCCAACTAGTTCCTCTATGTTTTAGTTTTCATGCCCCAAACTAGATAAATTTTTCATGAAAGCAAATTTTATGAATTTGGGGGAGGCCATCTAGAGGTTACCTGCTAAGGAGAATGTGCAGTCACGCTTTCTGACCAGCATGTTCTCATCTATATTTGGTACAAAGAAAGTGTTTGGATAGTCTCATAGCGCTAGCAAAACTGCCAACATATACGATCCCTTGGTTGATGCCTATGTGATCTGTTCGCGTACAAACTACTGGTCGACCAATTGGTGTCTGAGCTTTCAGTGCACATACTCATGTTTATCAAAATATACTACACATCTAGGTTTTGAGCAGGCATCCTTACAAACATTATATGCCTTCTCAAGTTTAGAATTTTAATTATTAACTATGATCAAAGTCATTTGTCTCGGAAATGTGCAGGGCATGTGCTTGTTTTAGCAAAAAAAAAACAAGAGATTAAGCTGCACAAGCCCATATTGTCCAGCTAGGTCACCTTGTGGCTTTGATGAAGAAGTTTATTTCAGCAAATTAAGTAGAAGTTTCAATTTTGTTTGAATAATGTAAATTAATTGTTTGTGAACTGTTAAATTTTGTGCAAGAAATATATTGTACTGTACATTGCACAAAAACAATACTTATAGTAAAGAACAACTACAATATATATAACATAGAGCTTCGGAAAAAGAATATAACATAAATATTATGTGCCCACAAAGTAATTTATAGGCATAATAATAATAATAATAATAACCGGTATGTTGCTTGCCTGTACTTCATGAACCATATAATCAACTTTGCTTCTCAATTGTGTTGGCTTCATTGCATCTATAGCCAAGCGTATCTGTCTGTTTCTAGTTTCGAAATCCACATCAAAAATAACTCCTTTGCCGAAAATAGGGATAGTGAATTTATACATATCCGGGTGGCAGAGTTCCGAGTTCTTGGCTTGAAAGAAATGAGATGTGACCTCCGGTCCAACCAATAAAGTCACCTTCTTCAAACCAAACAGATTCATTGTGAATGCACTGCCCAGCTTTGCATGCAGGTCATGGAGTACTGGATGTAAACCCTTGGTCAGGATCGTAGGCAAAGCAGCTACAAGAGAAGCACCACTTGCAATAGGTGGCTGAAGCGACCCCTTTTCTGGCCTTGGAGCAACGATTCTTCTTACAATAACTTTTGTGATGATCACGGTGAGAAAAATAACTGCTATACTGAAATACGCACCCGGAGGAAATGTTATATCCATTTTGGTACAAACTTAGAGTTGTGGAGCAGACGGGCCTAATGAACAAACAATGATGGACGTTAGGATAAGTAGGATGTCATATACATGGTATTCTATGGAAGTGTTCAAAGTAAACCAAATCACGGTGTCATGCAAATCTCCACATAAATCCCTTTTTGTGGAAAAATATCTACATAAGTTCTTAGGAGCATGTAATCCTCGGAAAAAACAGAATACATAAATGAGCTCAATTTTTTTATTACATCCAAAAAACATCTAAGATTAGCTTGAGAGAGAGAGGAGTAATTTTAACATGCCCCCTCTTATCACATGAGAGGTAAGAAGATAAGAGTTAATCTGACCACTAGTTAATGACTTAGATCTATTATGTACTCTTACCTCTCATGTGAATGGGAGAGAATGCTAAAATTTGCAGAGAGAGAGAGAGAGAGAGAGAGAGAGAGACCGTACCTTGTCTTCCAGTTATGGAACTTATGCTACTGCAATGAGATGGAAGAATGTGTGAAGCAATGTGCTATCTTATAGGGGTATTACGATCGAAAGTAGCACATAGTTTACTGTCATATGCGAAATAATCCAGCTCATCCTTTTGTGAGGTTGACTTGACAAATAGTTGTTAACTAAAATGGCGTGGGATGTGCATGGCATAATTAATCCAGCTTCTGATGTCACCCTGTAGGTTTAAATATTGAAATTTTGATTTATGTGCAAGTTGCCATTGTCTCTTCCTGCTGACTGAAAATAGGTCTTTTTTTGCTGAGAAGGCCGGGCAAGGTTGGTTTTGATGCCAGATTCTTGGGTTGTCTAGTCAGAGGAGTGCTTGCAGAATAACAAAGCGTTGTATAAAATGAGCTCTTAAGGGCGTATAGTTCGCAAAATATGTACACCAAAATATTATGTACAAATTTCAACGGAGTATTCAACCGTGATATTGTGCACTCCCATGTACTTGCTCTGTAAATTAATAAAGATCTTGTAGATCACTGATCTAAAAGATATAAAAGCATGAAGCATGCCCTCGGATTAACAATTAATTATCGTCTCATCACAGCGATGGCTAGCTACTACTTGCAATAATTGCGTAGCTAAGTGGAGAAAAATCCTGTGTTTCTTAGTGCTCCCAATCAAACCAAACGAAACCATAGTAAATCTCCCTCTCGGATCCACATTGTTTGATACGTTTCCTTGTCGTCTTGGAGCATCGGGAGGAAGCGGCGATGGTCCTCTCCGCCCTATGCCCTCCTGGGTACGCGATTGACCACGATATCGTTTGGGTACGCCAAAGGCTAAAAAGTCTTTGGTTTGATAGAAACGTGCCACCTCCCTCCGTTTCTTTATTACTGTCTTGACTCCTGGCTTGGATCTTAAGCAGGTTCTAAGACCATTTTGGTTTTTATATGAAAAAAATCGGAGAGCTCCTGCTAAAAGAAAAGAAAAATCTACGCCTCTCCATGTTTAGATACACCGATCTGTATGTCACAGTAAAATGTGTTTAGATACACCGATCTGTATCTAGACAAATCTACGCCTCTCCATGTTTAAATCCTCATCTTCATCCCAATGCCTCTGTAGCACGTCACGTTGGGTATGTAACAACATGCATGCATGCATGGTGAGATCTGATAAGATCATCTTGCAATCTCCTAATATCTTTTTATTCTTGTTTCCAAGGATCTTCTATTTTTTTACTGAATACTCCCTCTGATAAGATATTTTTGACACTATGCTAGTGTTAAAAACGTTCTTATATTTTGGGACGGAGGGAGTAGTTTTTAAAAAATATCTGAGTTGGCTAGGCTTGGCTTGACCAATATTACAAATCCTTGTTTTACAATGGTTCCATGGAGTTTATCTTGAGCGAAATATTTTTGGGACACCAGTAGTAGCCATCTGTGGCAATCTTAGAGGGAAACTTACTCAACGAATCCTTTGAGTTATTTTTTTTGTGGAATAAAGAATTCGTTGAGTTATTTCTCTATAGAAACTGATTTTTTTTTTTGCTTATTTGCATATTCCGTATATACTGGCCCCAGTCCGGGTTTGGAACATTAGTTGCTCAGTCGAAATATATGAGTAATCAGAATAAATGATGCAACACAAGTAGAAGTAGCACACAACGCAAATCTTCAAGGTGAGGCATTAATCACAAAATATATTGTAGCTCAAAGGACGTCATTGGATAGCTTAGAGAAAACACGAGTACGTATGTAGGTAGGCAGAAGAAGAAAAGGTGGATTTGTTTGTTTTGTTTCGTCTGGCCGGCCACTTGCAGATGCTTGGGTTTAATGGACTACGTGCCGGCGATGGCGTTCTACTTCCTTGTGGAGCAGCAACTCTCCTACCACCGCAAGATGGGGGTCCTGCCACACTACAACAAAATAGGAATGTATGGTCGTTTTTTCTAGGACGCTCTTTGTATTCGTCACTATGCATGATACTGGTACTACTCCCTCTGTAAAGAAATATAAGAACACTCTTATATTTCTTTACAAAGGGAGTACAAGGCGGCGGCACCAGCATTGGAATTTGGAAAGGCTTGATCTAGTTTGTCATGATCTAGTTTAGTTTACAATGGAGATGATCTAGTTTGTCATATGGCTTGATTCTCAAGCTAGATATATACAAGGCAGGACATCAACCAGATCACAATCGAACAATTTAACTCAACAAATTACATGGTTAATAACACAAACTCTAATAGTCCCCCTCAATCGGAATTTATCTAAGTTAGTTGCGTGCCGATTGTGGATGTTATGATGATGGAGCTCTTTTAGGGTGATTGGCGAGTTACAACTCGTAATTTCATGTAACTCCACCTCCAATTTTTACTAACCGTTAGATCTGGGAAATTAGTTAAAGAATTATTTTTTGGTCAAAAGGGTAGAATGGTAAAAAAGTTCCTCCCATCCGTTCTGCAGGAGCATTAGCCCCCCGTCCCCCACGCACATCGTTGTGTTTCTCGTCGCATAGCCGCCGCCGCCCTTTTCGTCGTTCCGAACGAGAGATCCCGCGGCGGCCCCGATCGAGGGCAAGCACCAGCGGCCCGCCTCCCTGGTTTCGATCTGCTCCTGCCACCAGGGTTCCGGGGATCCGCTGCGGCACGCCAGCCAGCCGAAGTCTCCCTTGCCCCCCACCCCACCCCCCCTGCAGTGCCTCCCTCCGTCAAGCAGCCGGCGACGCCCATCAACGCCGGCGAGCAAAGACCTTTCCCTCCCCTCTCTATTTGCGCAGCCGGCCACCTTACGTAGTGCATCTGGGAATCCTTGATCCATAGCAGATTCTGAAATTTTAACTTGAGTCCAAAGTTGCAGCATGATTTAGTTTGCATGGTTCTGCACCTGCAGATTCTAGGTGATTTTTAAATTGTTTGTGTGATTCATTTTCACATTTAGTATCCCGTCGACAAAATTATTTGCTGCATTCCAGACTATGTCCAACTGAATTCAGTACAACGCTCTGAAATGTCTAGACTATGTTCAGTTATATTCAGATTTTGTTAAGCTATGTTCACTAAATTTAATCAATTCAAAATATGGTATACACTTTCATTGTTCAGACCTTATCAGGCTGTCCAGTTTTGGGACAAAATATATTATCAATGAAATGCTGAACATATGTTGGAGTTGCCCAGGATGAAGAACGAAACTCACGCACACACATATGGTCAGCTCTATGCAGAGCACTCCTGCCACAGCCACTTCCAATGCGTACCATTACTGTCAACCGCATAGTCAGATTGCTCAATTGCTGTACATTCAATTGCCATGCAATGTGGCAGCAAACTGAATTTTCCATGACAAATTAGCATAGTCAGATTACTGAACAGCCAAGGCACAGAAGACTGATGGTAGGCAGGGTGTGCTTGTCTGTACAAAAAACATCATAGATTTAATGAGTATGTGGGAGGTTGAAGATGATGTTCGATGAGTTCTTGGCTTTCATGAGTATGTAGTCATTTCTCCGGTTGTTGTAATTGAACACATGCATGTGTGTGTCTGCTTGTGTGCCGCTATTAGCCCCCTCCTATAATTCAGAGTTCTTTTACAACAAATCAGAGAAGGGTAGGTAATATTCTTTGCTTGTTTCATGAAATGTGCCTGTGAAAATTTGCATCAATCCATAATGTGGTGAGATTCTAAGTAAAACAGTGGATTAATTGACATTACGAAGATGCTGAAGAGTTAAAAAAAGTATAAGAATTTAGTAAAACTGATCGATTAATTAATCATTCTTGCTGTTTTTGACTGATGCTCAGCTCATGTTGCTAATCATTCTTACTAGTTCTGAATGATGCAAATCATTCTAACATGCATCAGAAATCACCAACCAGTGGCATGGACTGTTGCGTGAGATAACACTGGTTTGGACTGGTGCAGCATATGCAATACAAAAATAGTAAAAGCCAGAATTTAGTATGCGGGCATCAAAGGAACCTTTCATCTAAAAATTGAGCAACAACTCAGAGTTGAAAGCCTATTATTGTAAACATAGTCTCAAAATTGTCACTTGAATGAAGTGATTGTTGGTTCGGAAATAATATGAACACTACTTGGGATAATAATTCAGCTCTAAAGCTTGAAATTGTAGAAAAACCAAAAGCCTACAAAAGAGGCTCGTCACTGCTGCCGAAAAGCAATGCCTTCTTCGGATTGTTATCTGCAAGTTTCTTCCTTTTGGGCGATGACCCATATATATTCGCCCATGTTCCTCTCGCTGATATCCATGTACCCACACGAATATATGTCTTCCTCAGACATGTCCTGTCCAAAAGCATACGAAAGGTATTTAGATCAACATGCAAATGATGTGGCCATTTTTTTGTATAATAAGTAGGAACTTGGCAATATAACCAACTTGTTCATACATGTCATCGTCGCTATCATATGAGAATTGTGCATCATCTGAGAATGCACAATTCTTGACAATGTACAAATGACATTTCTTTAGCCCTTCTAAAGCATGCAACATTTCATGACGAGGAGTACTTGAAGTGCTATTGGTGGGACCGCCCAGCTGGCAACCATGTGAACATAGTTTTTGGTTCGGGATACACATACTGGTGATAGCCAAGTGTTGTCATGAGAATCGGCCTTACTCGTTGGGGACGGCTCGTGATGTTAGGATTTCCGGATGACCCTTTGTGCTAAAAGGAATCCAGGGATCAAACAGTGGTACTGGTAGTATCAGACGACTCGTGGTGTTAGTGATGTATCCGGAGGACTCGTAGTACTAGGCGTGAAGAGCCATGGTCGTAGTACTACTTGTAGTGGATGGCCCACAACTACCGGCCTTACTCGTTCGGACTCAGCAATAATGGTAGTCCATGTCCGAATCACCGTTAACTACCGATAGTCGGGGTCCAGACGAGGAGTACTTGAAGTGCTATTGGTGGGACCGCCCAGCTGGCCACCATGTGAACATAGTTTTTGGTTTGGGATACACATACTGGTGATAGCCAACTGTTTTCATGAGAATCGGTCTTACTCATTGGGGATGGCTCGTGGTGTTAGCATCTCCGGATGACCCTTTGTGCTAAAAGGGGTCCAGGGATCAACAGTGGTACTGTTAATATCAAATGACTCGTGGTGTTAGTGATGTATCGGAGGACCCGTAGTACTAGACGTGAAGAGCCATGGTCATAGTACTACTTGTAGTGGATGGCCCACAACTATCGGCCTTACTCGTTCGGACTCAGTATTACGTAGTCCAAGTCCGAATCACCGATAACAACCGGTAGTCGGGGTCCAGACGAGGAGTACTTGAAGTGCTATTGGTGGGACCGCCCAGTTGGCCACCATGTGAACATAGTTTTTGGTTCGGGATAAACATACTGGTGATAGCCAAGTGTTGTCATGAGAATCGGTCTTACTCGCTGGGGAAGGCTCGTGGTGTTAGTATTTTCGGATGACCCTTTGTGTTATTAGGGGTCTAGGGATCAACAGTGGTACTGGTAGTATCAGATGACTCGTGGTGTTAGTGATGTATATCCGAAGGACCCGTAGTACTAGACGTGAAGGGCCATGGTCGTAGTACTACTTGTAGTGGATGGCCCACAACTACCGGCCTTACTCGTTCGGACTTAGCATTAATGGTAGTCCAAGTCCGAATCACCGTTAACTACCAGCAGTCGGGGTCCAAACGAGGAGTACTTGAAGTGCTATTGGTGGGACCGCCCAGCTAGCCACCATGTGAACATGGTTTTTGGTTTGGGATACACATACTGGTGATAGCCAACTATTGTCATGAGAATCGGTCTTACTCATTGGGGATGGCTCGTGGTGTTAGCATCTCCGGATGACCCTTTGCGCTAAAAGGGATCCAGGGATCAACAGTGATACTGATAGTATCAGATGACTCGTGGTGTTAGTGATGTATCCATAGGACCCGTAGTACTAGACGTGAAGAGCCATGGTCATAGTACTACTTGTAGTGGATGGCCCACAACTATCGGCCTTACTCGTTCGGACTCAGCATTACGTAGTCCAAGTCCGAATCACCGATAACAACCGGTAGTCGGGGTCCAGACGAGGAGTTCTTGAAGTGCTATTGGTGGGACAGCCCAACTGGCCACCATGTGAACATAGTTTTTGGTTCGAGATACACATATTGGTGATAGCCAAGTGTTGTCATGAGAATCGGTCTTACTCGTTGGGGACGGCTCGTGGTGTTAGCATTTCCGGATGACTTTTTGTGCTAAAAGGGGTCCAGGGTTCAAAAGTGGCACTGGTAGTATCAGATGACTTGTGGTGTTAGTGATGTATATTCGAAGGACCTGTAGTACTAAACGTGAAGAGCCAAATAGATTGCTTAAGCCCGCACGCAGACCAGAAACAGACGTGGCAGATACTTAAAAAAATACTTAAAGAAAAAAGAAACATACGTGCCAAAAGAAACATACGTGCCATCCAATTTTTGGCTCGTAGATGGATTAACATTTATCACACACGTATCTATCGGCCCTCCCAAAATCCACTCCCACCTCCCCCATTATCTGCAACAGCCTCCGATCCAACTGGCCTAGCCGGCTCACACTCATATTCCGGACGCCGCCCACACGCGACCTTCTCCTCCAAGGCCAGTCCCATCAAACGCCGTCGCCCTGTTCACCGGCTGTATCGGAGCCGCCGTCGTCACCCACGGGAACGGAGCCGCCGACGACCGCCCATCTGACCTGCGGAACACGACGTCAGTCCACACGTTGGATTTAAGGTGAGAATGCCCGCTCTTGTCATGAGTTAGAACTAAGGCAACAGATGAGATGATTTAAAACGAAATAATGGATTCCGCCTATTCCGCGCATGAACCCATCATGAGATCTTATGGGTTTTTCTCTGAATTTTGCTCCGTCCACAGCATCGTGCTCCTACATGATTATGTTGGAACGGAGCCGCCGGCAACCACCCCACCCGGCCTGTGTGATACGACGGTACTGCTTCCTCTTCATCCACTCATCCGCTTCATGGTGAGAACGCCTGATCTTACACCTGTTAGTCAACAGTGAGGTCAACATAATCCAAAACTCTATACAAATATCAAATGGCAGAATCATTCAGTACGTACCACATATTATATTCACATAAACGACAGTAGAGAAAATTGATCCAGTCTATCTTTGTGCATATTTTCCAGGAATGACTAGCTCTTCCTATAGTTCTGCACTAAGAGGCCATCTGCACTAAAACTGGTCTTGGAGGGCTAACACAGATGAAGTCAGTGTCTCTCCGGCGTTATATGTTGGTGCTACTAGCCAAGAGCTACATCAGCAAAAAGCAGAGTATTCACATTGCTGGTAAGGACATTCCTATAACTCCAACAGATGTGTATGAATTAATGGACCTTCCAAATATATAGGAAGAGCTGTAAACCTGTTAAGCGCTTATCAAACAGACGGAAGACTTAAGCTGAGTGACCTTGATAAGAAAATTAAAGCCTCCAAAACTCCAGATGATCATTTCATCAGGCGCTTTGTTTTGTATGCTATTGACATTATATTAGCACCCACGGTACAGGATTACGTCGACACCAAATATTTCGTCCTTGTACAAGACTTCGCAAGAATTCCCAATTTTAATTGGGGATGTTTCACACTGAACCATTTGTTGACATCCATCAATACTTTAAACTATATTGATCAAGTGAATCTACAAGGAAATCTAGCTTTGCTCCAAGTAAGTGCTACAACACTAGTTGTCATTCTACTATTATTTATATGAAGGGGTAAAATTGCTACTCAACCTAGGTTGTCCAAGCTGGAGGACGAAGTTGGAGACCTCAAAAAGGAACTCCAGGTAAGCGGATACTACAACATCAATTTTACCCATGACTTCCTATGTTTTCATCTATGCATTTCATGTTACAGGAATTAAGATCCAGGCAATGGCAAGTTCCCATCAACTCCTGGGTTTGACGCATGGAAAGCACAGACTTCTACTGGAACACCTAGTGCAAAACCCGTGGTGCAAAACAAGGAGTTGGACCAAGACTATTCCTACGGGGCGTACACTAAAATACTTAACTTCAACTTTACATCACAGTTATTCCTGCGGGGCGTACAAACTCAAATACATGTTGACATGGGACGGAGATAAAATTACCGATGATTTCACACAGGTCTACCTAACACTAAATTAC
The DNA here is from genome assembly GCF_018294505.1 of Triticum aestivum. NCBI lineage: Eukaryota > Viridiplantae > Streptophyta > Magnoliopsida > Poales > Poaceae > Triticum > Triticum aestivum. The sequence continues at coordinate 712,944,748 of NC_057806.1, forward strand.
ATTTGCAATCATGCACTACCTATGCTTCACCGCTATCCCAACCTATGTGTCGCTATCTAATTCAGGCAAAAATACATATTTTCAGCTGGAAAATATGTTCAAGCTTGGTGCATTCGGATTGCAACAAGCTTCGGAAAAAATCATACAAGAATCCTATAACGGTAAGTTCTACACAACTAGCATTTCATGTCATGTAGTTCCTACCCTTCATGATTGAATGTAACGCACCACTATTTCCTCTACAGAAGGACGAGTATGAAGCCAGCATTCCATAGGAACGAAAAGGTGCAGACGACGACGTCACGATTGTCATCAACCCTGATGTTACAAACAAACCAGAGACATCCGGTGCCCCAAAGCGTAAACGTGGACGCCCGAGGAAGAATGCCCCTCCTAGTAATCCAGTGAAACAACAATTTGACACCATGTACCATTTTTTACTGACATAGACATGTCAGACAAGAGTTGGTACATTGTAGCTTGTGTTTTGCATCGAAACTAACGCGATACATGGAGCTAACAAATTTACAACTAATAAATCTAGGTCTAAGTCTATTGGGTAACAATACGGAAACAGACGTCCCATCTAGCTTTACTCTAACAGAGTTCTGCTTACTAACTAGACAACTAGCACAACAATGAGAACCAGGCAAGCAGCATAAGATCATCAAAGAACAAACGGATGCTAAACTTGCTCATTGGCAAAATAGGTTGTGCACGCGAACATGACAGAGATGACTAAAATAGGGGCCACACTTCTTTCCATATTTGTGCAGAATGATTATGGCTGAGGCATGATAATGCACTTGTAGCAACGCGTGCAAAGCGGGCAAGGAATTCATATAAAGTGGGCATTCTTCCAAATTGAGTCAATTCTGGTTTTCGAAGATATACTATACATAATTATTGTCCATTTTATACGGCGACATACATTGCCTAAATAATCAGAACTATGTTTGAGGCTCGGGTCATGTACGTCTTGAGCTCCCGATTCACCTTCTCCTCGTCCCACATGAACACCTGGATGTTCTGCACCCACTCGAAGTACCTCACCATCACTCCGCCGGAGTTGGCCATGATGTCCGCTAGGACCAGCACGCCCTTCTCTGCACCATGAACATGTACATTTCTCTACTATAAGTCAATGTGTGAAATGTGTCAACAAATGCAGCTTAGTTTTGTGGCAAAATGTTGGTGTTCTTGCCTCGTCGGCCTCGGGGTCTGTTGGGTGGTTAGCAGCCTCGATGATGTATTTCGCTTTGATGGCATCAACATTGTCCCTAGGAGAAAAAGAAAAACTGAAGATAAACGGTACAATTACAATAGGCAGGTATTGCAGATTTTCTTAACAAACCGAAGTGTCAGACTCGATTCGCAACTTCCATTAGAGATGTCTAGTCCATTCTGAGAAAGCTTTCCATGTTAATTAATGTGTGGACTGCTGATACATACTACGTACTAAATATGCAAGTTCAGAAGATGGTGCGTTCTGAATACTAAAGATAAATGTGGCCAGACAGAATAGTCAGGTTTTTCGAAAAATAGTCAGGTTTTGCAGATTTGCTTAATAAACCAAGGTTTCAGACATGACTATCAACTTCCGTTTTGCAGAGAACTAAAGCAATAGAACACTCACCATCAATGGAACGAAGTCGTCATTGCTGTCACAAATTCCTGTATTTTTCTGAGGAACATCAGCAGCGAACTCCTCATACTACAATTGCCAAATTTTTATTATCGCGTCACGAGAAGTTCAAAATTAGTAAAGAAAAAAAATGTATAGATAATATAGTCTAATAACATGGAGGATGCTATGCGGTCACTGTGTACTTGTACTACTTGCTGCAGTACTAATGAGCCCTATAAGAAAATACATAAGCAGTTCATTTTCAGTTTGTCTGACGGTTCCACAAGGTAAGCGTGACCGAAGATTCAGAAAGAAAAGAGAGAAGGCAAATGAAATGGTTGAAAAAAAAGGAGTACTGAATTTGCCTCATAACAATCTCAGTACTTGAGCTTTCGCCCAATGCTCGATTCATCGACCGACCAACCAACCAACCAACTAACTAACTAACTGATAAAAGCGGCTTCCTATATTTATTCTTGTTGATGTATGAGAACATGCATTTGATACTCTGAATCCTGGAAGAATAGACGTGCCTGAATGCAGACATATGAGATCAGATGGTTCCATGAAGGTTCTTGCCATCAGCTCAAAAGCACCACCATCATCATCAGCCGCCGCCGCCGCCGCAGCAGCAGCAGCGATGTGCCTACTGATGCTACTGACATCATCAAGCAAAGAGAGCCTTCGATGCGCCAATGACATCTTCTGCCCCATCTTGGCCTTGGTAGAATGGGGGGAATCACCCGCCGGCGTCCCTCCCTTTCCTTGGAAATTATTCAGGGAACAAAGGAAGAGTAATTGTTATGCGTGTCTACTAGTAGGTACTAGTAGAGCACCAAAAAGAAACACACATATAGTCTAGTAACGTAGAAAACAGATGCTTTCAGCACGTATTTGTACTGTCGCTGCAGTGCCAATGAGATCAACAGAGGGGGATGAAGGGGGGGGGAGCAAGAGACCGTACGTATCATGTCCTCGGGCAGGATGAGCTGCACTCCGGCGGGGCCGGTGTCAACTGGGCGACCTCGACCAGCAGCGGCGACTGCAGTATAGTTAAGGTCCACGACTAGATGCAGGCGTTGGGGACGACCTACTCCGGGCGCGGCTGCTCCCCCTCCTCGGCGGCACGGGCGGACTAGACCTCTTCTTTGTGAGGCCGACGTCAGCAAGGGGACGTGGTTGCGCGGGCCCGTGGAGATATCTCCCCCACGCGTGGAGCTCGTCCGGCGACGCCGCTGAAGATGCCGCCGCCACGACCACCCGCCTCCTCCACTGAAGATGCCGCCGCCGCTGAAGATGGACGCCGATCTGGTCGAGGACTCAGCTGTGAGGAGAGGAGCGGGGGGATAAGACGCAGGAGAAGCGGCTGAGCCGGCGGTGCAGCGACCCGGGAGAGGAGGAGGCGAGCGGAGAGGGGATCGACACAACGGGGAACAAGCGTGCGGGGCTAGGTTTTCTTTTCCTTTTCTCCGAGCGCTGCACACTAAATTGGACGGATCTACCCTTTTAGAAATTGATTAGCCCCACCATAATTTTGTAATGGTCCCACAAGTATTCGTAATTTCATGTAATTTTAGTATCGTAACTCCTCGTAACTCCTATTTCTCCACCGTTTGATCGCAGTGAATGGACGGCCCCTAAATTCGCCAATCACTGTAACAGTTGTATATGATGATTGTAGGTGACTATGACTTTTATTTCTTTAGCCAACTAGGCTAATCTGGGGTAGATAATTTATATGGAGTGCATAATATTGGATGCTTAGATGCTTAGCTATTGTTGGCAGAAAAATAAAGATACCACTGACGTGGGTTTGCAGCTCAGTTCCATTATTAGATGCTTTGCACTTCCGATAGATCTGATCATTTTTGCAAAAACAAAAGGAAAGAGCATGTAAGAATATGGTTATACTTCCAACCACAAAGTGGACCATAATGACCACTTCATATTAAATACTCCGTCCATATCAAAATATAAGATGTTTTTGACATTAGAGTATATATTTGGCTGTACCATATTCAGCTGAGGTGAAGTAGACGATCTAACTTTTGTTATTAACAGGAGTCTCACACGGCCTAAATGTGCAAAGCCATTTAAGCACCCATCTTATCTGAATGCACACGTAGCTAACGGCGATAGATAGCTCTTTTTTGGTCTCATGGAGGTGGAGCGGACACAACTAGCTAGGCGCCTCCGGCGGTCTATCTTTGATGCATCTGCTCAGATTTATTCATTGTTCGTTTTTTGTTCGTGTGTCTTTAGGTTGGATCCTTCCAATCTACACTACTCTTCATCACCGACGGTTGTTATTCTGTTGCGCTGGTTCTATGGGCACTAGTAGAAAACAGGGCTATGGTCCAGGCCGGCTCAGCCCATTAGTCCCGGTTTAGTCTAGAACCTGTGGGCATTGGTCCCGGTTCGTGAGCCCAGGGGACCGGCCGGGCCACGTGGGCCATTGGTCCCGGTTCGTCTGGACCTTTTGGTCCCGGTTGGTGGGACGAACCGGGACCAATGGGCCTCGCTCCTGGCCCACTACCATTGGTCCCGGTTGGTAGCTTGAACCGGGACCAAAGGCTCCCCTTTAGTCCTGGCTCATGTCACCAACCGGGACCAATGAGGTGCCTATATATACCCCCTCGCGCAAGAGCAGAGCACAGTGCTCTGTTTTTTCTGGCCGAGGGGGAGAGGGCTTTGTGGTGCTCTAGCTCACCTCCTATGCACGTGAGGTGTTCGATGGAATGCCCGAGCCACACTACTTAAGCTTTCTCCTCTCGAAGCTCGACCTTCAAGCTCCATTTTCCTCGAGATTTGTCTAGATTTAGCGGTCCGTCACGCCCCGTCCCCGTCTTCACCGCCGTCGATCACCCGCGCCGATCTCATCACCGACACCATCGTGGTGAGCCTCTTGTTCTTATCTTCTTTCTGAAAGGAAAAATATTCTTACTTGTATGTTTAGATAGATACTTGTATCATTTTCTTACATTTATTATTGCATCTTATATAGTGCGATGGTTTTGGTATCCGCCCCCGTCGGCCCTCATCCTGTCTATGATTCGGATTTGGTATGTATATTATCTTTATAACTATTGGTCCATTTATTGTTTATGAAAATTATGCCGACCAACGTGACATAGATTTTATTTATCTAGGATGTATGTGAATCGGAAATGCCAACCGACCCTATTGTCAAGAGGTTAAATTTAGTTGAAGAATAAAACAATTTGTTGAAGGAAAAAATAAAAAAAATTGAGGAGGAGAAGATGATATTGGAGTTGCATGTTGCGGATGTCGTCGATGATCACAAGATCAAGCTGGATGCAATGCGCTTGAAGATTAGAAAGATTAGAAAATATGCCATTCATACCGAGGCTTGGTATCATTATGCCGTTGCATCAATTGTTACCTTGGTTGCGATTATGATCGCATTTGTTTTCGCATTGAAATGTTTTACATAGTTTCAATGTATGGTTTAATTAATTAGATGCTCTGGAGAGCTATATGTTGTTAGATGAGAACTATGTATGCACTTTGGTTTTAATGTGATGATGAACTTCTATTAATTTGGACACTTAATTATATATAATGCACGCAGATGAACCGGAAATGGATGTACGGTGACAGACACACCCGCGAGTACATTAAGGGCGTGCATGAGTTTCTCGATGCGGCTGAGGCAAACAAGCAGAATGGTTTTATGTGTTGTCCATGCACTGAATGTGGGAATACGAGGTCTTACTCTAACCGGAAAATCCTTCACTCCCACCTGCTTTACAAGGGTTTCATGCCACACTATAATGTTTGGACGAGGCACGGAGAAATAGGGGTTATGATGGAAGACGGCGAAGAAGAAGAGTACGATGACAACTATGTGCCCCCTGAATACGGTGATGCTGCAACGGGGGGAGCTGGTGAAGATCAAGAGGAACCAGACGATGTGCCCAATGATGTTGCCACGGGTGAAGCTGCTGAAGATCAAGAGGAACCAGACGATGTGCCCGATGATGATGATCTCCGTCGGGTCATTGTCGATGCAAGGACGCAATGCATTAGTCAAAAGGAGAAGCTGAAGTTCGATCGCATGTTAGAGGATCACAAAAAAGGGTTATACCCCAATTGCGAAGATGGCAACACAAAGCTCGGTACCGTACTGGAATTGCTGCAGTGGAAGGCAGAGAATGCTGTGGCTGACAAAGGATTTGAGAAGCTACTGAAAATATTGAAGAAGAAGCTTCCAAAGGATAACGAATTGCCCGACAGTACATACGCAGCAAAGAAGGTCGTATGCCCTCTAGGATTGGAGGTGGAGAAGATACATGCATATGCCCTAATGACTGCATCCTCTACCGCGGTGCATACAAGGATCTGAACGCATGCCCGGTATGCGGTGCGTTGCGGTATAAGATCAGACGAGATGACCCTGGTGATGTTGACGGCGAGCCCCTCAGGAAGAGGGTTCCTGCGAAGGTGATGTGGTATGCTCCTATAATACCACGGTTGAAACATCTGTTCAGAAACGAAGAGCATGCCAAGTTTTTTTGAGGAATTGGTGACAGTGGGAGAGGCTCCCACTGACTTTGTATTACTCACAACAGAATAGTTACATTTGTGTTACAAAGGGGTTTTAGGCCCCCCCGGCCATGATTGATACAAAGCTAGCTGCCCAAACTAACAATGAAATTAGAGAGGAAAGGATGAACCTTCTCCGGACAGTTGTGGGTCACCAAACCCAGCAAATGTTTAAATCTAGCTAACCATGCCCCAAACGAATGCGGGATCCTCCTGAAATGTTGGTTGTTCCTTTCCATCCACAGGCTCCAAGCAGCAAGCAAGAAGATGTCCATGAAAAGCGGCCGACGCCAGTCTTCTCTACCACCATGCAAAATGGCAAGCCTGTTGGTCCCCCCTGGCCACATCAGACCAATCCTACTCCAGCATTGTTGGGCAAAAGGGCACGTGAAGAAGAGATGTTCCACGGTTTCCTCGGGTGGGTTTTGGCAGAGCATGCAAGTATAGTCGCCCCCATCCACATTATAGTGCCGTCGCTTCAGCATATTCCTGGTGTTCAACCGATCTACCATAAGCAGCCACCCAAACATCTTGAACTTGATCGGGCATTTGGCTTTCCATAGCCATCCAAAGGCCTCATCAGCCATAACCTGTCTGAAGCAGTGGATATAGTATTTCTTAGACGAGTATCGTCCCAGGTCACAGACCCAAGTATCAACCGATCCACTGTCCAGACCGACGTGTGCGGACCTTTGCTGTATCTCTCTGATCTCTTCCCTGGCCTGGATCGAAAGAGGCAGACTGAAGATCGAGGCAGGATCAGTGGATTTGAGGATCTTGGCAACAGAATCATCCTCATTTAGGGCATATGAGAATGCCCGCGGATGCGTATCCATTAATGTGGAGGCTGGGTCTCCCAACCAGACATCCTTCCAGAAAAGTGAGGTACGACCATCTCCGGGGACTACCCTGGTGATCCCACGGAATATTCCACTGAGCTGCATTACATCTTTCCACCAGAAGGAACCCACTGGCTCGGCGGTGTGCGACACCTTGTTTGGGTAGCGCGTTTCCCAGATCAGCTGAACCCAGGGTACATCTTCACGATTGTAGAATTTGAACAGGTATTTAAGGAGAAGCGCGGTATTTTGTATTCTGACATTAATAACACCAAGGCCACCAGACCGTTTCGGTCGACAGACAAGCTCCCATGCAGCAAGGGAGTTGGATTTGATCCCATCATCAGAATTTTTTGCCCATAGACAATAGCGGCGGAGTTTGTCCACATGTTCAACTATTTTTGGGTGTAGCTTGATCGTACACATTGCATATATCAACATGGAGGTGACCACCGAATTGACCAACGTTAGTTTGGCCCCTGACGACATCAGTGTTAGGGCAGTGGAGGTTTTCCTCTCAACCGAATGGACTAATGGCATGAGATCAAGAACCGTCGGTCTCGTTGTCCCCATGGGAAGACCAAGGTATGTAAACGGCAGGGAACCAACCGAGCAACCAAACACTTCCGCCAACCCCCCGGCACGCTGATGATCAACATTGATGGGTATGAGGGTCGATTTATGGAAGTTAATTTTGAGCCCTACCGAAGCCGCATAATCCTCCAAGATAAGTTTCATACGGATTGCCTGTGTAGGACAAGCTTGCATAACCAAGATCGTGTCGTCAGCATACTGCACCACCGGGAAGTCACCTGCATTTTCACGTGGAATGGGTAGCTCTAGCAATCCCTGAGCATAAGCATCATTGATCGCAGCTTGTAGCAGATCAGCAGCAAGAACAAAGATTAGTGGCGAGAGAGGGTCACCCTGTCGTACTCCACATTTGCATTTGAATTTCCGGGCAGGAACGCCATTCAAGAGGACGGATGAAACTCCCGAGCCAAAAATCAGTTTCATCCAGCCCAGCCACCTATCATCAAAGCCCATGCGCTTCATGATTTCCAGCATGGGGGCATGCTCGATCGTGTCAAAGGCCTTAGCAAAGTCTAGTTTGAGCAATATGATCTCTCTTCCAGACGAGTGGCACTGATGAATGTATTCGTATGACCACGCCAGGCAATCCTGGATGGTCCTACCTTTGATAAATCCATACTGATTCCTGTGAATAATTTTTAGGATCACTTTCTGCAGTCGGTTCGCCAGGATCTTTGTAATGACTTTTAGACAACAGTTGAGTAAGGTGATTGGTCTGAAGTCATTAGCCGTCTCCGGAGAGGAATTTTTGGGAATCAAGGTGATGTAACCCTCACTAATGCTAGTGATATCCAGACCACCTGCATGAAATGCGTGACAGAGATCATAGAAATCTGTCTTGATAATTTGCCAGCATTTCTTAAGGAAACAGCCATTAAACCCATCCGGGCCAGGTGCTCTGTCATTTGGCATTTCCTTAACCACAACATCTATTTCATCATTAGAGAATGGCGCGCTCAGCTGGTCCAGTCCATCAATCCTGCGAATGATCCTAGAAAGATCAAATTTCATGTTGGTAGGTTTAGAAAAACCCAAACGGTCTCTGTATGTATTGAACAGTACCCCCTCCTTGCCAACATGGTCATGTATATCGACTTCCCCAACTCTGAGCATGGCAATAGTATTGTGTCTGTACCTCTCTGTGGCCCAAGACGAAAGTACCTGATCGTACACCTCTTTCGCCAGTACTCATTTTGGTATTTGAGCAAGGCCTGTAGATGGTTTTTCAGTATCTTCCTGAAGTTTGATTCCTGAACATATAGGGGTCGTTTATCCTCAAGTGCATCCATGTTTGTTAGCGTCTCATTACTGATTTGAATCAGAATTTTAAGTTTGGAGACACCCTTACTCCAACGCTTGAGATCATATCTCAGAATCTTGAGCTTTTTGCAAATTCGCGCCGCCGCATTGGGTGCGTGACATGGTTTAGACCATGAACCAGCAACAACCTCCATGAACCCCTCATGATCTGTCCAAAAATTTTCAAACCGAAAAAGCCTGGACCGTGGGATGCTTGATTCAATCGTGACCACACAAGGAATGTGGTCAGACACTGGCTTCCCCAGGGGCAAGACCATTGTGTTAGGGTATTTGGTGGTCCAATCAGACGACGTGAAAAACCAATCTAATTGTTCAAGCAGAGGATCATCTTGCATGTTACTCCATGTGTATGCACGGCCTTTAATTGGTAGTTCCATTAGTGATTGTGCGCGGATGATCTCATTGAATAGTAGCATGTCCGCAGCGTTGCCACCTGACTTGTTTCTGTTATTCGTGGAGCGAATAAAGTTAAAGTCACCCAGAATTAACCAATTGTCATCATCAGGGATATTAAGCTCAAAAAGCCAGTTTATAAAGTCTAGTCTGCGCTGACCAGAACAGGGGCCATAAACATTGATTAGATTCCACGAATCATGTGACTGCGTGGCCACGAAAGAGATCCCAATGGCAAAAGAATCCACAAACCAAGATGTACCAGTAAAAACAGCACTATTCCAGAAAACGATGAGGCCCCCAGAAGCCCCCACTGACGGTGCAAAAACAAATTTATCGAAGCGCTTAGGGCAGAAAGTCTTAATAAAAGCAGGATCGAAGGATTCACGTTTAGTTTCCTGGATACATATCACAGAACAACCGCTAGTATCAGTCGCATTCCTAACAGCCAAAAGTTTGTCATCAGAGTTTATGCCTCTGATGTTCCACGAGAGCACATTCCACGATTTATTCATCAGTCGGGTAGCCTTCAGTGCTCAGCTTCCCCGGACGAGCTCTGATCATCCAGCAGCTTGTCACGGGAGATGGCTTCCGGACGAATTCCACAACTGCGCCCCATCTGTTGAAGATCCTCGATCGACATTGGCTGGGGGCAATCGGCAATGGGAACCTGCACAGGAGCAGCAGCCAAAGAAACAACATTGACAAAAGGAATGTCTCTAGGTTTCACCCTTGATTTTGAACGCCTTGCTTCCGGAGCATGGTTGATTTTGAAACCATCGTACTTGTTGGATCTGTTGCTTCGTCTGACAGTGGTTGTGTCCAGTGGCACTAATATGTTACTATGTTGATGAGTATTGAACACAGAGGAAGACGCCAGCACCTGGAGCGCAGTAGACTTGTCTGATGAAAGCATCATCTGAGTCTCCTCATCCGCTGAGACGAGCTGTGGAAGCGCCTTGAGGCCAGGAGATTGTTCCGGTAGATCCCAATTCATAGCATTGGAACGAGCCCTGGGTTTAGGCGAGAGCACACCAGATGGGACAATGACTCTCACCCACTGAAGGGCAGAAGCAAAGATCCTTGAGAAGATGTCAGGTTCCGGCACCATACACTCAATCCAAACTGCCGCCGCTGCATTAAGATGATTCTGAATAATCTGAAAGGGATTGAGGGGCATCATTACAGGAGAATTGTGTTGCAGGGTGATAGTGGGCGTATAAATGCGTTTGAGCATGCCCCCAATCCATAGCAGGAACTCATAATCAACTGCAATCTGAAGAAAAAGAGAGTTTCCTCCAGCCCTGACGAACTCCCTCCTCGCTGCAGGACTGCCATTCACAAATCCATCAGCCAAAGCATCTACTGTTTGAAACTCCGAATCAGATGACCAAATGTCAGATAAATTATCTTGCACATTATGCTCCGGGTCCACACCATCCATGAGGGACGGACCATCATACTGAAAGAAGGTCCTAAAGCTGAAACCAGTGTAGGGTGGAGTTACCACAGGCCACACACCCCACCCATTATTCTGAACATCATTAACTAGTTCAGTAGCATTCCAGGCCTCCGCATTCAAAGCTTCCTGAGTAACCATCTCATCAATCCTTGCTTGTTGCATGAGGGTATAGTAAGGGAGCTGGTATGGGTGTGGAGATGCATTCAAAAGTGGTGGAGTGTCCTCATTGCCAACCAAGTTCGGTATAGTATTCCTGCCATTCAGAACATAAACTGGTACGGACCATGAACGAGCAAGACCCGGTAGTAAACCAACTCTAGTAATGACCAGACTATGCGGCACCTCCGCAACATCTTTGATATGGCATTTGACAAGGACTCTGGCCTTGTTCTGACCCGGGCGGGGCCAGGCAAGCATTTTCCCAAAGTGTGAGACTGCCTTATGAACATAATGCTCTGTTTGGTAGTCCAGTGGAAAAGCAAGAAACATGACCCAAGCTTTATATTCAAAAGCAGGCATACGCATATTGATGCTCTCATCATGCGGAACTAGTGAAAAAGTGGAATCCTCAGACAAAGCATGCGGACCTTCTCTAATGGCAGCATCTCTACTCTCCATATCCGCAAACACAACACATCCAATCCCCAGCGGGTAAACAAAGTCATCTAGCAGCTCATACTGTAAATCTCCAACAATAATGTGGCAGACCTCAGCTAGCCATAACTCCTTCTGATGATCAGGGACCGGAGGGTGGACGGAGACAATGGCGTACCTATCATGATTCAGAGGCGGATCATCCACCACCATGACATGTCTCTGGACCCGGTGAGCCGGCCCGCGATCAAAGGTAGATCCGTCTGGAGCGAAGGCGAAGGGGCTCACGGGGAAGTTCGCCATGAGTGACGAAGCCGGGGACTGCTTGAGAGATTTCGCCGGAGCAAGGGATGGAAATTGCTTGCTAGGAGCCGATGGGGAGAACAGTCGAGATGGCGGAGGCGTGGGTGTAGAACTCGAGGAGAGCGTCGTAACACTCGATTGGGGTTTTTGGTAGGCAGAATTGACTACACCCTGACCGGGTAGGCGTATCGTCAAGCAATGGGGGTTAGCCACTTCCGCGTGGAACGGGATATTCTGTTGCCGTTTCGAAAGGCAACCACCATGCGGATCCCCAGTAGCACGGGCCATACCAACATCCACAGAGATACCTACCTCAGATGCACCCGCGGTAACCCGAGGCAAGATCCTCTTTGATTGTGGTAGATTTTTCTTTTTCGAAGCCCATCGGGGTAGAGAGGCACAAGCCGGAAGCTTACGTGACTTGTGGCCCAAACGATGACATAGAGGACAGCGACGAAGCCCAGGACAAAGCCTGGTAATGTGGTTAACTGCAGAACATGCATTACATTGAGGGCCCAAAGGGTTCAGGCGTACTTTGCATGGCTCATGCTTGCGAGCATCAGTACGTGTAGACGTGCAGGCACATGTCCCAGAAATATCCCCACAACCTTGACAAAATATTCCAGTACACGAATCATCAACATGACCGAGACAATCACAGAGAGAGCAATGCAAAAGTCTTTTGTAAATGTATTCCTTGGAGGGGACTGAAGTGATTTGCACCAGAAGCTTAACACTATCATTATCATAACCGGCCTGCCAGCCATCGAGAATAGCAAATAATTTCTCATCCGAAATTGAATCCCATAATCCCATAATATATCCTTCCCCACGAAAAGATGGCAACCGTCCAGGAATATCGTGAGAAATAGGTACCGATATGGAACCAATCCGAAAAGAATCCTTAGAATCCGGAGGTGAAAAACTACCAAAGAAGATCCGATCTGAAGGCTCGCCGGAATGCAAGTCCGTCGGCGGCTTAATGAAACCCAAATTTTGCAGAACTGGTAATGAGGCGGGATCCAGTGATAATTTACTCTGAGTAGAGAGCCATTTAGATTTGATCGCCGGGCCAGGTGATGAAGCCAGACCAGTTAGCTTAGAATCAGCGTGCCAAGAATGAATTAGTGGACGAGAAACCCCAGATCGATGAAGGTGAAAATGGCAGATGAAGTCCGGCCAAATTCGGTCTCTCAAACCGAAAATGAAATGTCCCACACGATTTGAGGCCACTGAGAAACGAAAATGCCGAACACCCAAGCGCAAGACATTAAAACTGGCAGCGAGACCTCCAATACATGACTGAAGAGCCAAACCCACCGAATCCACCGAGAGGGGAAAAGAGGCCGAAGAGAAGGAAACTTCAAGGAAGAACTCCTTGGAGCCGGGGTTGGGGACGAAGTGAACCGTAGATCCAAACCTAGCACGCACCTGTGCTTCAACCTTGAGGCCAGGGGAGAAATCCCAGTGGAGAAGGCCGTCCATTGGGGTCGTCGAGAGGCGATCGTAGGGTTAGACCCTAGAATCGCCATGAGAGTCGCCTGAGGTGGGTGGAGGAAGGAGTCGCCATCCCACCGCCTTCCATGGCACAGTGAGAACCGAAAGAAAGATGGGAAGTTGAGAGCACCCGCTGACGGGTCGCAGTGGAGAAAAATCGAGAGAAAATACTGGGACGAGTTTGCAAAGGACCCAAGGAATGTATGGTTTGCTTTAAGCACGGATGGCATTAATCCTTTCGAGGAGCAGAGCAGCAATCACAGCACCTAGCCCGTGACTCTCTGTATGTATAACCTTCCTCCTTGGATGTGCATGAAGCGGAAGTTCATTATGATGCCAGTTCTCATCCAAGGCCCTAAGCAACCCGGCAACGAAATTGGTGTGTACCTAAGGCCATTAGTTGAAGAACTTTTACAGTTGTGGAATGGAAACGGTGTACGTACGTGGGATGAGCACAGACAGGAGGAACTTAACCTTAAGGCCTTGCTGTTCGTGACCATCAACGATTGGCCCGCTCTCAGTAACCTTTCAGGACAGACAAACAAAGGATACCACACATGCACGCACTGTTTAGATGACACTGAAAGTATATACCTGGACAAATGCAGGAAGAATGTGTACCTGGGCCATCGTCGATTTCTTCCGACCAACCATCAATGTCGAAAGAAAGGCAAGCATTTCAAAGGCGAGGCAGATCACCGGAAGAAGCCCGCCATGCGCACCGGTGATCACGTGCTTGCTATGGTCAATGATTTACACTACGTAATTTTTGGAAAGGGTCCCGGTGGACTAGCTGTTCCGAATGACGCTGAGGGACACGCACCCATGTGGAAGAAGAAATCTATATTTTGGGACCTACCCTACTAGAAAGACCTAGAGGTCCGCTCCTCAATCGACGTGATGCACGTGACGAAGAACCTTTGTGTGAACCTGCTAGGCTTCTTGGGCGTGTATGGGAAGACAAAAGATACACCTGAGGCACGGGAGGACCTGCAACATTTGCACGAAAAAGACGGCATGCCTCCGAAGCAGTATAAAGGTCCTGCCGGCCACGCTCTTACGAAAGAAGAGAAAGAAATCTTCTTTGAATGTCTGCTCAGTATGAAGGTCATGACTGGCTTCTCGTCGAATATAAAGGGAATAATAAATATGCCAGAGAAAAAGTTTCAGAACCTAAAGTCTCATGACTGCCACGTGATTATGACGCAACTGCTTCCGGTTGCATTGAGGGGGCTTCTACTGGAAAACGTCCGATTAGCCATTGTGAAGCTATGTGCATTCCTCAATGCAATCTCTCAGAAGGTGATTGATCCAGAAATCGTACCAAGGCTAAGGAGTGATGTGGCGCAATGTCTTGTCAGTTTCGAGCTGGTGTTCCCACCATCCTTCTTCAATATCATGACGCACGTCCTAGTTCATCTAGTCGACGAGATTGTCATCCTGGGGCCCGTATTTCTACACAATATGTTCCCCTTTGAGAGGTTCATGGGAGTCCTAAAGAAATATGTCCGTAACCGCGCTAGGACAGAAGGAAGCATCTCCATGGGCCATCAAACAGAGGATGTTATCGGGTTTTGTGTTGACTTCATTCCTGGCCTTAACAAGATAGGTCTCCCTAAATCGCGGTATGAGGGGAGACTGACTGGAAAAGGCACTCTTGGAAGAGACTCAATAATATGCAGGGACGGATATTCTTGGTCTCAAGCACACTACACAGTTCTACAGAACTCTACCTTGGTGACCCCGTATGTCGATGAACACAAGAACAGTCTGCGCTCCAAACACCCGGAGCAATGCGACGACTGGATTACATTTGAACACATCAGTACTTTCAACAGTTGGTTGGAAACACGTCTTAGAGGTGACAACATTGTTTGTGATGAGTTGTACTTGTTGTCCACGGGACCATCTTTGATTGTATTGACTTACAAAGGATACGAGATAAATGAGAATACATTTTACACAATCGCCCAAGACCAAAAGAGCACCAACCAAAACAGCGGTGTCTGCTTTGATGCAGCAACCGAGAGCGGAAAGGACACAATAGCAATATTCGGAAGGCTCTTGCTGAACTTTGTACCAAAAAGCGAATTATCCTATCTGGGACTCCGTTCCAGAACAACTTTGAAGAGCTTCGTACCATCATGCACATGTTACTTTCGCCTAATGATGAAGACATGGTTTTGTTGAATCCTTTGACACTAGGCAACCTCCCGACCCCACGGCGATCCTCTCGAACATGAGAGGAAGAAGAGGGTCGTCTAGGGGTCGAGGGTTTCAGGGTCGTCGAGGGTTCGAGGGGTCGAGGATCGCCGAGGGGTCGAGAGAGGTTTCCTAGTGTCAAAGTATTGAAGAAATCCATGCCTTCATCATTAGCCGGAAGTAACCACGGCATGTTGGTACGAAGTTCTGCAAAGTTGTTCTGGAATGGAGTCCCGGATAGAATAATCCGCCTTTTGGTACGAATTCAGCAAAGGCCTTCCAAATAGCGATATTCGGAAGGCTCTTTCTGAACTTTGTACCAAAAAGCGAATTATCCTATCTGGGACTCCATTCCAGAACAACTTTGAAGAGCTTCGTACCATCATGCACATGTTACTTTCGCCTAATGATGAAGACATGGTTTTGTTGAATCCTTTGACACCAGGCAACCTCCCGACCCCTCGGCGATCCTCTCAAACATGAGAGGAAGAAGAGGGTCGTCTAGGGGTCAAGGGTTTCAGGGTCATCGAGGGTTCGAGGGGTCGAGGATCGCCGAGGGGTCGAGAGAGGTTTCCTAGTGTCAAAGTATTGAAGAAATCCATGCCTTCATCATTAGTCGGAAGTAACCAGAGCATGTTGGTACGAAGTTCTACAAAGTTGTTCTAGAATGGAGTCCCGGATAGAATAATCCGCCTTTTGGTACGAATTCAGCAAAGGCCTTCCAAATAGCGATATTCGGAAGGCTCTTTCTGAACTTTGTACCAAAAAGCGAATTATCCTATCTGGGACTCCGTTCCAGAACAACTTTGAAGAGCTTCGTACCATCATGCACATGTTACTTTCGCCTAATGATGAAGACATGGTTTTGTTGAATCCTTTGACACTAGGCAACCTCCCGACCCCTCGGCGATCCTCTCGAACATGAGAGGAAGAAGAGGATAAAAAAAGAAGAGGAAGAAGAAAAAAAAAGAGGAGAAGAAAGAATAGAGGAGTTCTTCTCCTCTATTCTTTCTTCTCCTCTTTTTTTCTTCTTCTTCCTCTTTTTTTTATCGGGAACGAGGGTCGTCGAGGGACATAGATGTAGTGTCGTCGTTGTCGATATATACCCCCTCTCGATAGATTACTATGATTAGGTAGCTAGTTCTACGTTTGGCACTAATATATCCATCTGTCATGTTTGAATAATAATTGCCATGTTGTAAATATTTGTAGAAACTATGCACACCGCCCTAGACGAAGCAACAAAAGAAGCGTTGTTGAGGGACATAATCGCAGAAGGAAGTGATGCCATCTCGTTGTTTCTCAATGAAACCGATGGTCTGGAAGGAGAGGGTGAACAAGCTGGCTACGGTGACCTAATGCCGGTGCAAGAAGAAGAACATGAGGACGGCTCCGGTGACCCAATGCCGGTGCAAGAAGGAGACCGTGATGACGGCTCCGGTGACCGAACCGAGTCCGGCCAGGTATATATATTAGTTAAGCCTATGCTGACTAGCTGATTGATGCATTCATTGTTTTGGTAAAAAGACGAGGCCCGAATCGAGCACATATTAATTAAGTCTTTGTTCTTTTTTCTAGCCCTCCGAATCGAGCACAACTTCGGTAAAGAGACAAGGCCCGAAGAAAAAGTTGAGCTCGGATGAAAAGTTTGAGATCATAGCAATCGCGCCCGACGGCCAACCTATTGAACCCCTCCGGACAAAGAGCGCATTTGTTGCTCAGTGCGGGGTTCTGGTTAGGGACAAGATCCCGATAAGCATCCAGCAATGGTTTAAGCCGGCTACAGAAGACCCTGAGGTGTCTTATGTCAATGATATGCAGAAAAATGATCTTTGGACTGAGCTGAAGTCAAATTTCACCCTACCGCCAGAGGATAATCCAGAGAACCCAGTTAAAGAGAAATTAATCAAGTCTTTTGCTCTGAAGAGGATGGCAGAACTATTCAGGAGGTGGAAGAAAGAGCTGAATAAGTTTGTCAAAAATAATGAGACACCAGAATTCAAGGGCAGATATGAGAAGATCAGAGATCACTGGCCCGCATTTGTGGCCCACAAGACATCGGAAAAGAGTAAGAAGATGTCAGCGATAAACAAGCAAAATGCTGCGAAGAAGAAGCTTCACCATCGCACGGGGTCAGGTGGCTACCTCGTAGTCCGGCCTAAGTGGTCCAAGACTGAGAATGATCTGGTTCATAAAGGGATCGAACCAGAGACAATTAACTAGCCAGACCGTTGCTGGACTTGGTTCTTCAGGGCTGGCGGAACCTTGGACCCTGTAACAGGGAAGTGCATTTGGACGAACGATCAAATGGACATACCAGTCAGTAAGCTTAAGCAGTATATCGAAGCAGCGCAGGAAGGGACGTTCTTTCCAGACGGAGAGAACGACGAGCTCACAATGGCCCTCGGGAATCCTGAGCACCCTGGACGGACACGAGGCACGCCAGGCTCCATTCCGTGGAAGGTTGGGTTTCCGGACGCAGGCGATTACAAATCCCATGAGAGGATGAAAAAAGTGCAGCAGACCCAAATGCAGGCGCTGCAAGCAAGGGTAGACGCGATAGAGGAACGAGAAGCAAATCGCAGCAAACGTACTGCCGAAGCCTCCCCCGGAGCTACCCCGCCATCTCAGCGCAGAAGCAGCGTGGCTTCCACCGAGCTGCTTCAGCCGGAGCATTCCTTGACGGCTCTTGCCAGCTATCCCGTGGATGCTATCACGGGGTCTCAAAATTGCCACCTTATGACGCAATGGATGAATTTGAAGGTCAAGGCGGCTGTTGGCTCTATTTATCCTACTGAACCCGGTGCAACTTTTCACTGCCGGCCGATTCCAGAAGGATATGCTAGGGTGATGGTGGATGAGATAACGGAGGGATTTGAGGACCTCCAGCTTGACCACCCTACCGGTGAAGGGGAGACTCGACTGGGGTCTGCTCTGAAGACTCCATGCCTATGGCGGAAGGAGCTCATCAACCTTCCAAACTGGACGCCTCCGCCTCCTCCTCCTCCTCCGGCGAGTCAGGGCACTCCGCCTCCTCCACTGCCTCCTCCCCCGGCGAGTGACGATCAGGGCCCTCAGCCGGATCCTCCTCCGGCGCGTGGCGGCACTCCGCCTCCTTCTCCGCCTGCGCCGACGCGCCCGAGCAGCCAGCCTCCTCCTTCTCCGCCTCGTCAGCAAGGGCGGAAGAGACCTGCCGCCGCTCTAGCTGCTTCGGCGCGTCGTAGTCCTTCTCCTCCGCCTCTTAAGCAAGTAAAGAAGACAACCGCTCCGTCTGCTCGGTCGGCGTCTAGCAGTACAACCAGAGGCGGGAGGACATACAGATTCGGTCCTTCTCTGAAGACTCCAGAGAAGTTACCATACGAGAGTACCTAGGAGGAGAACGCCGAGATCGCGTGAGAAGAAGTGAGGAAATTCTTTCAAGGGGTGAAAGCAAAGAAACATCCACCTCCGGAGGAGAAGGTAGATCGGGTGAAAGTGAAGCGCACTCTGGCTGCCCTAACAAAACCACCAAAGTCTGATTCGCCGAAAGGAAACTATGACCGCATTATTGGAAAGGAATTTGCCGAAGCGGAGCGGTCGGGAAGTACTGTCAGTGATCAAAGGCTGAAAGAACGACGAGCTGGGAAACAAATTGCCCAGCTCGGCGAACAAGCGAAGCAATCGTGCCCCCCGCTCAAGGTGCCTAGCCACAACGTCGCTAATGATCCGAGGATGGTGCCCGGTTATAGCAATCTTGCAGATTACCTGCCCGACGAAGTACATTATGAACCCATGGACATGCAGATACAAAGATACGAGTACGGGAAGCCTCTCGTCAAAGATGAAAGATCTCTATCAACGATGATGCGAAGATTGCATGATTGGTACTTGAAAATCTGCAGAGACTCTGGGGGAGGAGTACTTTGTATGTGAAAGTTAAAAAGGAGCATGACCTCGTTGGAATTGATTTGTTGCCTGTTCCATTTGAGGAGTTCTATCAGTTTTTCAATCAATTGGCCCTCGATAAAACAACGGCCGCCTGCTACTGTCTGTAAGTAGTACTACTTCTGTCATTAAGTTTCTCTATATAGCTTAGCTCTTTCATTGCATGTATTTATAATCATCATCACTATATTATGCAGATTGAAGATCGTCGAATTGAAGAAAAGACAAGTTGGTGATATTGGGGTTCATTAACACATATCTCATAGATGCAACTCAAGTTAAATTTCATGCCACAGAGACCGAGGCCAGCATGCTACCATCGTTGATAATAAATCAAAACAAAGATATAATACTCTTTCCTTACAACTTCAAGTGAGTGTTACTGTCTTGTGCGTATTCGGTTTCCCTTATATATTAGTCAAGGTTATAGTAATGTAATTGATGAGTTATGCATGCGTGTGCAGTTTCCACTATATTCTCCTACATATTAAGCTTGAGCAGGGACTAGTAACCTTCTTAGACTCAAGACGAAAAGATCCCAAGGACTATGCAGACATGACTCAAATACTCGAGAAGTAAGTTAAATCGATCATTATCCACCATATCAGCAACTTTGTTCATTTCCTGATATATCAAGTAATTGTTTTCTTTGTCCGGCAGGGTTTGGAGAAAATTCATCAGAAAAGCTCCGGGACTGCCGAAGGAGCTGCAATTTAGACACCCGAAAGTAAGTACTAGCTATAGTAGCATTTTAAGCGCATCTACTAGTCATTCAAGCGCTAGTTTCATCAATATCATTTGGCATTCTTGCCTATCAGTTTGATTAACCTCTATTTCTTGTAAAGTGGTTGTGGCAGGAACAAGGGAATGATTTCTGTGGGTACTATGTTTGCGAATCCATCCACCACACGACCTGTGAGCGGGGCTACACTGACGAACAATATGAAGTACGTAAATAACAACATTCACAATTTTATTTTATTACCATCATTTGTGTTGAGTTTCATTCATTCATATATATATATGTATTGACCCCCTTCTTTAAATTAGATGTTTCGGAAGCGGGATGAACTCCTAGCACCAGCTCGCATGCGAGCAATTCAAGAGGAATTGGCGGCATTCTTTCTTGACCACGTGATCCCTGAAGACGGAGAATTCTATGTTGACCCTGAGTCCGTATGATTATATTTGTAAGAGATAATTATTGTATATATGTAGCTGGTAGTGTCAGATAGATATACGAGAACTTGTTGTTCGACCAATCTCTCGAAGAAAGAGAGGTGGTCGATATCACTTCTCTCTGTATGCATATATGTTCATCACGATCTTCTGTTTCCTTCGTTTGCTTACTAGCTAGCCAGCGTGTCTAGTCCTCTCTATACGTATGTATAGTACGTAGCGTCGACCAAGCACGGACATAAGAGAGGACACTTCTCTCTATTAATTATAGCTAGCTAACACAATATATGAAACACCTAAATTAACCCCCCAAAACCCCCAACCCCTCCTCCCCTTTCAAAAAAAACAAAAACCCCAGCCACAGAAATGCTGACGCGTGGATGCCTATTGGTCCCGGTTGGTGCCACCAACCGGGACCAAAGGGTCTCCTGACTGGGCTCTGCGCACTGCCCACATGGAGGCACATCAGTCCCGGTTCTGGATTGAACCGGGACTAAATGGTCGGGGCATTAGTACCGACACTTTAGTCCTGGTTCAGGAACCAGGACTAAAGGCCCTTACAAACCGGGACTATAGGCCCTTTTTCTACCAGTGGGGGTCTTAGCACGACGACTTCTTGACTGTCTACTATAAAGTTTTATCTGATTTCGACGAGGGGAGGGGCGATGACGGCGGCGCGCCTTCGGCTCGCTTCAATTCTTGTAGTCGTCGCTATGTGGTCTATGAATCTGGATGTAATTTCTATTATTTCTGTTGTTTGTTGTACTTCCATGATTAAAGATGAAAAGATTGGAAGTTTTCTCGAAAAAAAAACTAGCTAGGTGCCTAGGTAGGTCAATGCGCCAATACATCATCATCCTCCATCGTCGTACTAATTCTAATTCTAATTCTCTCATGGCATTATTCATCATAGCGGGCTTGTTGTTTTGGGCTTTTCTTGGCCACCCCAATGGGCTTTCCTTAATTGCCGGTACTAAATTAAGATTTAGCTGCGTTGGGCGTGTGTCTTATCTTTTCCATACACATTACAAAAAAATTATACACAAGGAACATTTTTGGTTTAAAATTTTAGAACTACATGATTAACAATTTTTAAAGCATATATTTTTTGATGTCTACTTTCTCCATAAACAATGTACATTTTTTATACGTTAGAAATATTTTATATATACACGTTTAACATTTACATGAATAATATTTTTAAACACATATATCTGATATCTACTTTTTTCATACACATTTTACATTTTCATATATGTCAAGAATTTTTTTTATATACACATTTTAAATTTTCCAAATACATGATTACATTTTGTAAAACTTGTGATTTTTATGTCTATTTTTTCCATGCACATTGTACATCTTTTGTATGCACCGGAAAAAAATGTATACACATTTAATATTTTTCAAATGGATGATTAACATTTAAAAAAATGAAAACTGATTATTATTTTTACTTTTTCCATAAACACTGTAATTTTTTTATACATTTTTCGGTACCCATTTAACATTCTTTAAATGCAGATACATTTTTCAACATTTGTATATAAACTAATTTTTATAATAGATATATTCAGAATACATTGAAATACAAGCCAAGGTAAAAAAGGAAAAAAAATCGAAAGGAAAATGTGAAAGAACGGAAGAAAAAAAGAAGCATTGAAGGCTTGTGTCTGCGCTGGACCGACCCAATCAGGCAGCTGCCTGAAGCGAGACGTCTTACTGTCTTGCTTCGAGCGACACATACGCATGCCCTCGATGTTGAGCGCAACGGGGGGACGAACTAAAAACATGATGTCAGATTTTTTTTACAATGGCAAACCCATCGTTTCCTATGGCAATTTTATGTTTGCTGAGGATGGCAAATTTAGTTCGCAAGCATAGCAAATCCGCCTCTGTTATTTTATTTCTCAGAAAATTTCCGTTCTTGCAAAATAATTTTTTTCATCCTCGACCAACATAAATTGCCCTAAAAAATATTTGATTTGCCATGCTTAAAAATTCCATGATAGATATTTAACCTTACCGTCAGAAAATGTGTACAATTTATTATCTTACCATCAAAATCACAAGTCCTCCTATTTTCTAGAGCTACCCGCGTCTTTATATGTCATGACCATATGTCAACATTTTTTTAGAACAAAGGTTCTGAATTAACAAATCCATCAACTGTCCAGGATTACATCAACGGCAATGCTAGACGTACGGAGGCTTTACAGGACTTTTACAGGCAATGCTGAGGTGGGCTGGTTTAATTGGTAATTAGATGAGGTGGGCCCCACCCTGAAACTCAGGGGGGAGGAGATTAGTGAGGGAGGAGGGTTGGTCTGTAAATCCTTGTAAAACAAATCCGTACGTGTAGCATTTTTGTTACATCAATCACCACTTACAGAAACAAAACAAAGCAACAGCTAAAATGGTACATAGTGTTGTGCAAGCAGCTAACAGGCTTCCTATAATCAACAAGCAAAGATGGAAAAATTTAACGAACATAATCAGCTTGAGGATGCAGAAGCCCTCCGTTGAGAGGAGGCCACCACGTAGGGACACCAGCAGGCCTTGGGGAGACCCAACAAGCAGGATAGAGTAACTATGTTAGCTCCATGGGCTCCGTCCGAATCGGAGACTACCTCCTCCATATGTGAAAAGGGGCTCCCAGCCCCCTCGCCTGGCACGTGGCACCGATCTGTTGGACGATGCAGATGCTCCCCCAAAAGCAAAGGTGTACAACCGACGCCATGGCCACCCGGAAGACCAAAACATGGCACCACCAACCCGCATTGCCGAGCTCAACAAGGAAAATATGGGCACTGTGAGCGAACCTACGCGCGTGGAGAAGTAAATGCACGACGGGACTGCCAATGACAAAGCAACAATGGAGGAAAGACATGACGGGACTTAGATGGCCCCATGACCGCAAATCAAACTTCGAGCTCCCACCACCCCAGAATGGCCTAGGCTGCTACAGAAGGGAACCCAATCCCCTGCTCAAAGGCAGATGAGCGCCAAACACCAACGGGTATGTGGCCATGAGCTACCACAGAATAGGCGAAGAGAGGCACCACCAAGACACCGTGAACTCCAACCACACCGCCGTCGAACGCCAACAAACCA
This sequence comes from Triticum aestivum, assembly GCF_018294505.1. NCBI lineage: Eukaryota > Viridiplantae > Streptophyta > Magnoliopsida > Poales > Poaceae > Triticum > Triticum aestivum. The sequence continues at coordinate 712,968,362 of NC_057806.1, forward strand.
AGACAGGCCTACCACCGTCCCATGCTCACCGAAGGCGGCACCTCCATGAAGGTGACATCGCCGGCGGTGTCGCTGCTGCCCAATCTGAAGGGATTTTGGTTTTCACCCCGGTACATGAGCAAGGGAGGGAGGCAAAAGGGAAAGGGCTTGACGGCGCCTACATGTAGGGGACGGCACCCACAGGCATGCCGTCGTCATGGCCGGCAGATCCGGCCTTGGATTTCACCAGGCTCCACCTCCCTGGATCCCCTTCTGCAGACGCTGCGCGGATGACCAGGGGCCCGTGAAGGTTGGAGGAGGACGGCGTAAGATCCGGGGCAGGCTTCCCCGAGGCCACCGCGCATTGCAGCCACCACCCGCCGCCCCCTTGCCGCCCGCGCGGCCAAGGGGGACGGCCAGCACCAGCGACAACTGCAGTCTGGAGGCGTCGTCGCTCCACCTCCTGAGGCCGCCACCTCGGCTCCAAAGCCCCCCGCGTACGGCAGGGCGGACAGATCCCTGCCGCCACCTTCCTCGACGGCCGCGCGGGGCGACCCCCTTCGGTGACGGCGAGGGAGAGGAGAGAAGGGTGGAGCGGCCGGCGGCGGGTTAGGGTTAGCGCCGCCCGAGTCGCCCCTCTGGGAGCGACAGCCCACATGTCCACATTTACAAAGGATTAATATAAACCACGGGTTATGATGCACGAATTCCTTAGAGTACATCTGACACGTACGTGGTCTGCAAGTGACTAGCCAGGCTAGAATCCATGCAAGTGGCCTGCGCCCATCCTGTGATCCTGTTGCATACTACGAGATTGCACAAAGATCACGTGCATGTACATTTATCAGTCAAGGGCGTCCATGACCACCTGTTTTTCAGGGATCTGCTTTCACTGACCTAAAGAGAGGCGTTTGGGGGTCATCCAGCTCTTACATGACTTCAAATTTTGTGGCTCTTGAGTTAACGAAATTTGTTCCAATGCCAAAACTGACAGTGTGCTAGTGGCTGGTATGTTGGCACACGCGACCAGTTGGTTCTTTCTGATTGTAAGAATAATTCTGGAGTGATATAGCGTGTATTAGCTCTATCCTAAGTCAAAATATTGTAAAGTTTGGTCAATTTAGAGAGTAAAGGCCTGTTCGGATTCCCTCCTCTCCACAACTCTGCTCCCGGAGCTGGAGGAGCGGCAGTTCAAAATCGCGGGGCAGGGAAGGAAGCGCTCCACAGATCCTGAGATTTCACAGAGTGGGAGGATTACCGAACAGCCCCTAAATATTAACAACTAATATACCTATATGATAATATATTGATGGCGAATGTAATGATATTAATTGGGTATTATAGTTGTAGATAGTTTTTCTGTGAACTTGATAAAAAAATTACAAAGTTTGGCTAACAAAATTAGCATGCACTTTATTTTAATATAGAGGGAGTAATGTTTATGATCTTATAGTTTAGGCGTGTCACTTTGAAAAGCGATTCTTTAACCTTTTCTACCACTACGTCTTTTTGGTAGTGTTGGCGTCGTGGAGGCAGCGGTGTGACTGGATCGACTTTTTGTAGGTGTTGGTCTCCCCTTCGACGGCGAAGTTTTGGTGGAGCTCCGCGGTGGACCAGCTCCTTTCTTCGTGCTCGCTGCTCGGTGGAGAGGCCGTGCACGGGGGAGATCGAGGGATGGCGATTCCGGCGGTTGAAGATCTGGAGAAGAAAGGCGATGTTGAGCGGTGCGATGACGACGATGGCTATGGGTGTAGGTCCTCAGGGACCGTTGATCGGAGACTTCCCGTTTCGCCCGGGGGCTGCTTCGATCCAAGGCGTAGTCGGGTTGCAGAGGGGCTTGGTTGTAATTTCCTTTTCTGTGTGGACCTTTCAGTAATTTGGCCATTTTAATATCAACTCCTTTTCTCGCAAAAAAATAAATAAATGAACATGATGACTGCCACTCGTATACTTAGAGTGAATTGGGATTAGTAAATATGAAAGGTGCATAAGTCTTTGGTTGTTACATCTAAGAGATAGACAGGAGGTCTTGTGTTCAATTCCCACAATGTTGATTTATTTTGACCCAATTATTTTTCGCGGTCTCTCTATGAAAGCCCATAAAAGACCTATCAACAAACAAGTAACTGGCCCAGATCGCTTAACGTGTGTAAATCAAACGTAAAGGACTAAACCAAACCAAAAATACCTATTCCCTTTAATAGTAGGTATAGATATAAATATAGATATATGGAAAAGGAGAGCTCTCTTCTCAATTTCATTACTAGAGATCTTTGACACTCTCTCCGTCCCGAATTACTTGTGAAATGTATAAAAATTGAATCAGTCGACATACATCCATTCCTACGACAAGTAATTCTGCACGGAGGGAGTACTTACTTAATTTGTTCAAGTACCTGACCCTTTTGACCACATACCAGATACAAGGCTCTGTTTTGTTCATGTAAATATAATTTCGAAAACACTAACGCCCACACATCTGGCAACATTGCAACTCACCCACATGCCTGGATCACCGTCCAGTTAAGTTTGCACGAATCTTAACACACCGAGACAGTTTTCGCGTGTCACGTAGGACAACGCCAGTGTGTGGGCGTTGGAGAGGTCACCCACATACCCCACAACACGCGGTTGCCAGCTGCGCTGTGCGGGTGAACTAGTTTTTGCCCACACAGCCAATACCTAGTCCACGCGCGTGTGGGCGAATTGCTTTTCGCCCACACGACAGTCGTACGTTGTTGGATGGCAACTGCAGTTACGCGTACATGGTAACTAGGTAAACACACATGGAAACAATGATTCGTTTGCTAGACGGCAACTACAGTTGCGCGTACGTGACAATCAGGTAAACATACATGGCAACTGTGATTAACCACACGTGGCAACTAGGTACACTTGTAGAAAAATACCCATTTGTCCCGGTTCATAAGGCCCATTTGTCCCGGTTTGGGAACCGAGACTAAAGGGTCGGTACTAAAGCCCAGTACCTTTAGTCCTGGTTCTTATACGAACCGGGACAGATGGGGATCAACGTGGCCGCTACGACTTGCCCAGGCAGGGGGGCCTTTTGTCCCGGTTGGTAGCACCAACTGGGACCAAAAGGCATTCACGGGTCAGCAATTCAGGGGTTGGGGTTTTTTGTTTTTTGTTTTGAAAGGGCGGGGGAGGGTTTGGGGGTTTTGGGGGTTTTGTAGAGTTAATATAGGGGTTTCATATATTAATTGTGTTAGCTAGCTAGAGAACGCCGAAGACCAAGAAGACCCCATCAAATCAACATCCAAACAGGATGATCGGGAGGATGGGCAAGTTGACCCTGATGAACAAACAGGGAACAACGACTCGGAGGACAACAAATATTTGCCACCCTCCGAGGATGATGTAAGCCTCGGCGACGAAGATTTTATCGCGCCAGAGGAACCCCTCGAACAAGAGAGCTTCATGCACCGGCTAATAGCTATGGCTAGAAGCCTAAAAAAGAAAAAGCAACAGCTTCATGCTGACCAAGATCTGCTCAACGACAGATGGACTAATGTCCTGGCGGCGGAAGAGTACGAACTCGAACGCCCAACAAAGAGTTACACGAAGCGTAAGATGCTACCCCAATTAGACGACGAGGCGCTGGAGCCCATACCTCCCGCACGTCATGCGGCTGCCGGACCCAACCGACCACCACGTGGCCAGGGCAGAACGGCAACTCAAGCCGAACACCAGCCCGCTCCACCTCGCCGTAAAAGCAGAGAAAGAACAGCTCAAGGATACACATATGACCTACGACAGGACCTTGAAGATAGAGCATGTCAGACCAGATCAATCTATGGATCGCGGGGGCACGCCCCGACGCGAGAGGACGGTTACCAATCCCGGTGCGGCAAGTACAACCACGCCTTGGCCGAAAACCGCATTCGGACCTCATCCAAACTGTGTCGTGACATGACCCGATATAGGGGCGCCGCACCCCCCCTATGCTTCACCGATGAAGTAATGGAGCACCAATTCCTAGAGGGTTCAAACCCATGAACATCGAATCATACGATGGCACAACAAATTCCCACATTCACATGGCTCGCGGTGATGATCTACAAGCCATCAAATACCTACGCCTCAAACTTAAGGGACCAGCACGACACTGGCTGAACAGTCTGCCAGAAAATTCTATCGGTAGCTGGGAGGACCTAGAGGAGGCATTCAGAGACAACTTCCAAGGTACCTATGTTCGACCTCCAGATGCCGATGACCTTAGCCACATAACCCAGCAACCCGGGGAATCAGCCCGACAACTTTGGACAAGGTTCCTAATAAAAAAGAACCAAATTGTGGATTGTCCGGATGCAGAAGCCCTCGTGGCCTTCAAACATGGCGTACTAGATGAGCGGCTTGCCCAACACCTCGGCCAGGAAAAGCCGAAGTCCATGGCAGCCCTCACCGTACTTATGACACGTTTTTGCGCGGGAGAAGACAGTTGGCTTGCTCGCAGAAGCAATAGCACCAGCGACCTTGGTACTTCCGAAATCAGGGACGGCAATGGAAAGCCACGACGTGACAAGAACAAGCGTCGAAAAAATAATGAAGGAGCCCAAGACACGGTGGTCAACGCCGGATTCAGCGGCCGCAAACCCGATCAAAGGAAAAGCCATTCAAGGCAAAACAGAGATGGCCCATCCAGTATAGACAGAATACTGGACCGGCCTTGCCAGATTCATGGCATCCCCGATAAACCTACCAATCATACCAACAGAAATTTTTGGGTCTTTAAGCAGGCCGACAAACTTAATGCCGAACACAAGGGAAAAGGATCGCCAAGCAACGACGATGACCAAGAGTCTCGTCAGCCGAACACAGGGGGACAGAAGCAATTTCCCCCCGAGGTATAAATGGTGAACATGATATATGTCACACATATCCCTAGGAGGGAGCGCAAATGCGCACTACAGGACGTCTATGTCATAGAGCCGGTCGCCCCCAAATTTAACCCATGGTCGGCTTGTCCGGTCACCTTCGATCGAAAGTACCACCCAACTAGTATCCGTCACGGAGGTTCGGCTGCTCTGGTCCTTGATCCAATCATTGGCGGATTCCACCTTACGCGAGTCCTCATGGCGGCAGCAGTCTCAATCTACTTTATCAAAACACTGTCCGCAAAATGGGCATTGATCCGTCAAGAATCAAGCCCACCAGAACTAGCGTCAAGGGAGTAATACCTGGCAAAGAGGCCTGCTGTACGGGCTCAATCACGTTGGAAGTAGTCTTCGGCTCGCTGGACAACTTCCGAAGCGAAGACTTGATCTTCAACATCGTCCCATTTCGCAACGGCTATCACGCACTGCTCAGACGAACCGCTTTTGCCCGCTTCAATGCGGTCCCGCATTATGCCTATTTGAAGCTCAAGATGCCCGTTCCATGTGGCGTCATTAGAATCAATGAAAAAATGGAGCACTCCCTCCGTACTGAGGAACATACAGCGGCCATTACGGCCGAGGTACAAAGCGGCCTTATCAAGCCGCACACCTCCTTGGCTATCAGGCCACCGGACTCCTCCATGCATGACCGGTCAGTTCCACATGCCGGCAGTCTGGCAACTTCAGGGCTGAATTAGCAGCCTAGCCTCCATCGACCGCCACGTACATCCGCGGAATTCGTACCGCGCGTGCACAATTATGCACTCAAAATACCTTGGGCATCGGCGTAGGCAATATACGGAAAGGCCTGTAAAAAGGTTCGGCCTTATACAACCTTCCCCTTTATTGAGTCATCTTTTCTTTTTTTGCCACAGGTGAATCAAAACCTACTCACTCTTCGGACCCACAAGGACTCTTTCCGAGCCTGGTTCCGTATACATGGCCGAAGACCATTCCTTTAAAGGAATCTATCTTATTTGGGCGAAAGCGGCGCAGACGTGTGGCAGGAAGGTCCAAATCATTTTGCAAACGACAACTTCACTCAAGAACCTGTATAGATGCTTTTTTCGCCTAGTCGACCCCCGACATGTAAAATGGCCCTGATGATTACGATAAATTCTGTAAGATTATGTTTTGACGTATCAATCAGATCACCAGTGAAACAAATTATTATTCGGAACCGTCTTTACTTATAGACTTCATTCTGTCTTACAGTTGTCTCACTCAGACACCTCGGCACAAAATTGCTAGGGGCTCTATAGGACAACATATGCATTGCCAAACAAAAGTCCGAACAGCTTTATAGCACAATTCGGCGTCCTGAGCTCGGCATTATATGTATCGGCTCCGAATCATGTCATTGGTCAATAGTTGGGTTTCCCGGCTCCTGTGCTTGCTACCTTACGTTCCGTCTAATCGGCTAGGGTAGTAAAGGGAGAACTACCGCAATTGTGTTTCTGGTTCATTCAGTTAAGCACCTCAGTAGAGAAAGCCGAAAACTGACTGTCATGTTGCGACGAGAGCTGGTCAGCCACTCGGTGATTCATTACAGTCCTTGGCGATTTTTCTGTATTACACGAAGGACCGTTTCCCGGTCACATATGTAACGCATCCGCATCCGGGTAGCCGTGTACATACCAGGGGCTACCTAATAGACCCATTGTCAAACTCCTATAGCTAAGTGAGAGCAATAAAACCAAATAATCTGATTGCCTGGTTCGCCGCACTGACACCTCCTTCAAGGACCAAGACGTTGGGTTAAGTGTAGTTATGTGCAATTCTGAACACCCCAGTAGCATCTACAGGGAGGCTGTCGGTGTCAAAACCGGCGGATCTCGGGTAGGGGGTCCCGAACTGTGCGTCTAGGCCAGATGGTAATAGGAGGCAGGGAACACGATGTTTTACCCAGGTTCAGGCCCTCTTGATGGAGGTAAAACCCTACGTCCTGCTTGATTAATATTGATGATATGGATAGTACAAGAGTAGATCTACCACGAGATCAAGGAGGCTAAACCCTAGAAGCTAGCCTATGGTATGATTGTTGTATACAGAGTTGATTGCCTACGGACTACAACCCTCCGGTTTATATAGACACCGGATAGGGTTACGGTTACATAGAGTCGGTTACAATGGTAGGAGATCTTGAATATCCGCATCGCCAAGCTTGCCTTCTACGCCAAGGAAAGTCCCATCCGGACACGGGACGAAGTCTTCAATCTTGTATCTTCATAGTCCAGGAGTCCGGCTGAAGGTATAGTCTGGCTACCCGAACACCCCCTAATCCAGGACTCCCTCAGTAGCCCCTGAACCAGGCTTCAATGACGACGAGTCCGGCGCGCAAATTGTCTTCGGCATTGCAAGGCGGGTTCCTCCTCCAAGTCCGTCATAGAAGATTGTAAACACCAAGAGTAGTGTCCGGCTCTGCAAAATAAGCTTCCACATATTGCCATAGAGAGAATAATATTAACACAAATCAAATCTGCTGACGTATTCCGCAGTGCGTCATGACACTACGGCCAAGTCCTTTACTCGAATCGTTTTCACTTTTCCACCTCAGCATGTTTTGCGAGGCGGTTTCCTTGGCACGTCTTGTCAAAGCAGAGATCGTGTACCCCCCTTTTACGGGATTCTCATCAATACGGACGTGGGTAACCCAATCGTGCCCGTTAGCAAGTTTTTTCGATTAAAGGCGAGTCCCAAACGGTTACGGGGAGGGCTCCTGGTATTCAACCTCTTATAAAGAGACCAGGGCCTTACTCCTTTTCTCCAATCCCAAAACGAGTTCGCCCGTCGCCTCGAGTTCCAACACCCTAGGCTCCAGATTCCGGGCGCCTCAGACCTTCGACAATGTCTGATTCCGACCTTCAAGGCCGACGGAGGAGGACGTGCTAAAGTTGAGAGAGGCTAAGTTCTTGACCGCTGAAATTTCGCATAGGTTGCCTGCTCAAAGGCAAGCTATCCCCAGTCCCCAGCCCGGTGAGAGCGTAGTGTTCGTGTCTCACTTCCTTCGGGGGTTAGGCTTCCCTATGGATCCCTTTGTGAGGGGACTGCTGTTTTATTACGGGCTGGAATTTCACGACTTAGCTCCGGAGTCCATCCTCCATGTCTCCTCGTTTATCGTTGTATGCGAAGCGTTCCTCCTTGTTACCCCTCACTTCAGATTATGGCTCAATACTTTCAAAGTGGAGCCGAAGATGATCAAGGGACGGCACGCAGAGTGCGGAGGCGCTGTTATAAGCAAAAATGTTGATGCTCCATGGCCCGAGGGCTCTTTTCAAGAGGAGCTAGGCTTGTGGCAACGAGAGTGGTTTTATATCACCACTCCCGGAGCACCAAGTGGGTGGCGCTTCCTGCCTTTCGCTCGGGCCCCCCACCACGGCTAGTGTCATGGGTTAACAGAGGGTTAGATTGGGGTTTGCCCAAGGACGTGCCCTTGTTACATGGCCGAATTAAGGATCTCTTGGAAGGAGACCTCAGCTTGGTCAAGGTGACGCAGGTCATGCTGATTCGCCGAATATTGTCTGGCAAACGTCGCCCCCTTCGCCTATGGGAGTTTAATCCAGAGGGACCACGAGCTCTCCAGAACTTTATGGGCACAACGCCCGCGGAGATGTATAAATTGTTCTTCGGATCACAAGAGATGTGTCCGGATTTTAACCGAGGACGCAGGCCTAAGCTGCAATCGCTCGGATACTCAAGTAAGCAACCTTGTGCCCGAACCTTCTATCCGTATAATTGTCATAAACTTGCCCATAAAAGAGTCGTCCTTTTAAACAGGAGTGGATAGCGAAGGCAAAGCTGATCAGGTGTCCGGCTCCCCTTCCTGAAACCAGGTCGGATCCCATGCTGGTCAGGATGCTGGAGATAATGCCTTTGGAGGGGGAGGACAAGGAAGCTATGGCCTCCTCGAAGGAGGCTGCTCCGAAGGGAGGAACCGACAATTCCTCTCCTAAGGGGAAGAAGAGAGCCGCCTCTGACGACCCGGAAACCATGGCCTTGAAGCGGGGGAGAAAATCCTCGTCAGAGGGTCCGACGCCGGGGAGTTCCTCGGCCGGACTACGCCCTCAAGGGGATCAGCCCTCCAGTGAGCCGTAAGTGGAGAAAGATTTTCCTTTTGAGGGATGAGGGAAATCCTTGATTTATATCTGAGAAGATTAACCAAACCTTTACCTTGTAGCTCGGACCTCAGCCCTTCTCAGCAGAGCTCATCTTCGGGGGATCTCCTTCCGGAGATGATGGAGAGCGGAATGCCTCCCCCTGCCGTGCCGCCTAGCGAGGCGGGCGACCCTGAGTTGTCGTCACGGAGGGTTTCTCCAAATCCGGCAGGGGCGGAAGGTGGGTATGCAGCCCCCTGAGGTTATCCGCGTCCGGCCTTCGAAAGAGGTCATGGGACGAGCCCGGCACCGTCTGGTGCTCGGCCGTAGGAGCTAAAGATTCTGCTGGGGCGAGATTCTATATCAGAGGAGAACCGCGCATTGATGGGCACGGTGATTGAAAGGATTTCATCCGTTGAGAGCGGATTATATGAGGCCGTCAAAAGTTTACTGACGGGTTTCGAGGTACATTAGATAATGTATACTTTTGTCAGTTGCGCATGAATAAGATGCGCCCTGTGTAGATAGTAGCCCCTGAGACTCTGTGCGTCGTCAAGAAATGACGGCACGCGGAGGATCATAATCCAAGGTGTAAGATGTCGCCTTTGAATGTAGGCGGCAGGGTGTCCGGAATCGAGCCGAACTGAAGATTTTGCCGAACTAAAGCGGCAACTGGACATGGCAGATGCCGACATCATGCTTGTCAATAAGAGGCTTGATGAGGCTCAAGGTATGTAATTCCTCGGGCGGCATCAGGTAAGAACAGTTTTATGCCTATGTCTTACGATGTGTGTGCTTGACGCAGATGGTGCGGCTGCCGTGGAGAATCTTAGGGCAGAACTTGCCCAAGCTAAAGAACAAGCCAGCGAAAGTGATGCGGCCACCAGGAAAGCCCTTGAAGAGCTGAGAGCCGAACATGCTGCTCATTGCCGAAGTAAGGAAGAGATGGCCGAGATGGCCGAAAAGTTAAAAAGCGCTACAGACCGTCGCAGACTTCTTCAAAAAGAAGACCAGGCGAAACAGACGGACTTAGAGAAGGCTGTTGCCAATGCCAAGGACGCGCGCTATGCGATGAGAGCTGTGAAGGAGGAGCTGCGTCAGGCCAAACAGATTGCGGCTGGAAAACCCTTTATGCTGCGAAGGAAATTTTGCGATCCGAAGTTTGCTCCGTTGGACCGGATGTGGAGTGTGGAGGATACCTATCTGGACTTGGCAGCGAGTGCTGCTGATGCGACCGAACACTTTCGAGATCAGAAAGATCGCGAAGTGGAAAAGCTTTTCTTGTCGCAGTTTCACAATCCAGAGCGTCCACTGGTAGTGGATGATCGTTTGGCTCAATGGGCTGAACTGAATAGGTTGTCTGGACTCGCCATGAAGTACGTCATGGGTCACCTGTGGCCGAGGAGATCGGTGCCGAAGAGTTATTTGAGCTTAGTGCAGCAATTCCTTGACGCGGTGCCGCGTATAAATGCAATGAAGAGGTCAGCATGCACAGAGGGCGCTAGGATGGCTCTTGCCCGTGTTAAGACATACTGGGCAGAGATGGAGACCACCATTGTTGCGTCCCGAGATTCGGACAAAAGCCGAGTACCCTCCGAGCACTATTTTCAGGAAGTTCTTGAAGGCGCTCATGTAATAGAGACGCAGTGCCCGAAAGATTCTATGTTATGATAGCATATGTAATTATAAAGTAATATTTTGATAAACTGTAGTGGCCTTTTTTATACTTGTGCCTCCAAGTATTGGGAACACCTCCTGTGCGGCCATTTTAAGATATATATATATATATATATATATATATATATATATATATATATATATATA